>NC_025704.1:16050822-16086633 GCF_000633955.1 Camelina sativa
GAAATAGTTAAATTCACACAAAAAATAATTGCATGTTTTCATAAGGATGACTTTCATTGATAAATACCAAAGCTGTTATTACAATTAGCTATTTTGGATTAAAATTGTTTTCTAGATTTGTTAATATCATAATTTTAAATTTTAAATTACAACATTAGCTATATTGGATTAAAATTATTTTCTAAATTCGTTAAGATCATAATTTAAAAAGTTAAATTACAACAACCAATATTTGGCATTTTAAGTTATCTTTGATTAGGTTTTCTATTTGTGGGTCAATTATATTTTAGAAAATATTCTATTGAATAATTATTGTTTTGTAAAAATATATATTAATTGTTTACACAAATGTTTCTTAAATTTTTATAAAGTATTAGTTTTTAATTTTTTAGTTAAAACCTTACAACACACTGTAAACATCTCCTCCCCTATCTTTGTTTTACTCAAATGAAATATATATTGATTAGAAAAGATCATTACAAATAGAGTCCCTTAGCTATGGAGGCTGTACAACAGAGTGTGTAATAATTAGAATTTAAACAGCCAAATCTAGCTAATACATGAGCCACTTTATTACATTCTCTTTTTGTGAAAATTAACCGAGGTTGTTGTAATTTTGAATACCAAGCTCTGATATCATGAACAAGATTTGTTAAAGAAACTTCAACACTTTGGCCATTAACTATCTTAGTCAGAGCTTCACAATCTCCTTCAAAAGTTACTGAATGATATCCTCTAATCCATGCCTGTTGTATAGCAGTGAGCAGTCCATTTGCTTCAGCCTCTAAAGGTGATCGTATGCGGCTAAGTTTTGTTGCTCCCCACACAAGGGGTTCACCTAGATGATTCCTAAAAATCCATCCACCAGTTGAATTGTGTGTATGGTGATCATAGCTCGCATCAAAGTTACATTTTATGGTTGGAGGAGTCGGGGATTGCCATGTATTTCTGCTCCTTTGTGTAACTGGTACCGTTGGGTGATTGTAATGTAAATTGTTGATCTAATCTTTTGTGTCTGCCTTTGCCTGTAAGACTGTTGTCGATGCACTCTCACGATAATTGTTAAAAACTTGATTGTTTCGTGCTTTCCAAATACGCCATATTAAAACAAAAGGCATGAGGGAATCAAAAATGTTTGGTGTTTGCGAATGATACAATAGAAGTTGAGTAAAGATTTCCTCAGTATCCATAGGCAATTGATTGGTGTTTAAGGAAGATGTTCCGGATAATCTCCAAGCCATGATAGCAAAAGGACATGAAAATATCGCGTGGTGTATTTTTTCCTCTGTTTGGTGACATCTCGGGCATATTGGATCAATGGTCATACCTCGTGATCGTAGTTTTGTCGTGACTGGTATTGCTAAGGATAGAATGCGCCATAGGAAATGTTTGATTTTTGGTAAAATACGTAGCTTCCATATCTTGTTCTTTAGCTCAATCAAACCATGGGGTTTAGGAAAAACATCTCCTGGGTCAAAGGGATAGTGAGTAATGAACCAATATCCTGTTTTAACTGTATAATCCCCTGAGCGAGTATAGTTCCAAATTAGCTTATCAGGGTATTCAACTTGTGAGAGATGGACGTCTTTGATGATCTCCTGATCTGATGGTTGAACTACAGAAGTAAGTTTTTGATTGTCCCATGTACGAAAATCACCTCTTTTAGATATGAAATGTTTTAGTGTGTAGTCTAAAGCATCGGTGTTGTTTGGACTAATCTAGGGGGGTGTTCTTGAATGAAATTATCTAGTCCTATACGAATAGTCTTACCATCCCCGACAATGTATCTTGAACCTTTCTTGATGATGTCTAACCCGATTAATATTGATGACCACCCACAAGATTGTTTTTTCCTTTGTTTTGCATCTAAAACTGTGTCATCTTGGTAATATATGTTTTTCATTACTCTTGCAAACAGAGAATTAGGATATTTGATTAGTCTCCACGCTTGTTTTGCTAGGAGAGCATCATTAAACTTCGCTAGGTCCTTAAATCCCAATCCCCCTTCTTTCTTCGAACATTGTAGTTTTTTCCAAGCAATCCAGGGTATACCACGCTGATTTGAATCCTTTTCCCACCAATATTGCATTAACAAGGATTCAATATCCGATGTGATTCCTTGGGGTAGTTTGAAATATGACATAGCATAAACCGGCATTGATAAAGCCACTGAGTTAAGCATAATTTCCTTGCCTGCGGGAGATAACTTCTTGGCTGTCCAACCATTTGTACGTTTTTTAACTCTCTCAACTATATACTCAAACATTTCTTTCTTCTTCCGACCAAACTGTTCTGGCAGGCCAAGATATTTCTCACCCCCTCCATGATTTGGTATGTCTAATATTGCTTTGAGACGTGATTGAGTAGTACCATACACCCTGCTCCCAAAAGTGATCATTGATTTTGATGTATTTATCTGTTGGCCGGAGTAATACTCATAGATATCAAAGACATCTTTCAAAGTTTGACAATTTTTCTTATTTTCTTTACAAAAAAACAAACAATCATCGGCAAACTGTAGATGAGTTATACTTGGAGCACCATTGCCTATCCGAATGCCACATAAATCGCCTTCCCTTTCACTTGTTGAAATTAAATGGCTGAGAATGTCTGAGCATAGTATGAAAAGGTAAGGTGATAAGGGGTCACCTTGCCTGATTCCTCTTGATGGTTTTATATATCCATAAGGAGCGCCATTTATTAAAACAGAGTAGTTCACACTCGTTACAACCGCCATGATCCAGTTTACCCATTTGGGGCAAAAACCAAAGAGTTTCAGAGTTGTTTCGAGAATATTCCACTCGACTCGATCATAAGCTTTAGTGACGTCTGTTTTAACCGCCATGTAGTTCTGTGAGACTCTCGTTCGGACCTTTAGAGAATGCATAACTTCGTGTGCAATCATCACGTTGTCCTGTATTAATCGTCCTGGGATAAATGCTGCCTGTGAATCTGAAACTATGTCATTCAGGTGTGGCATTAACCGTTGGACCAAACATTTAGAGATGATCTTGTATAAAACATTGCATAAAGCTATAGGCCTGTAGTCGGAGAGAGTTTTAGGATTTTCGATCTTTGGTATCATACAAATATTTGTGTGATTTATATTCGACTTCATTACTCCAGTCTCAAAAAAAGTATGCACTTCTTGTATTACTTGCGGTCCAACTGTTTCCCAGCATGACTTGTAGAACCGTGCTGTTAGTCCATCAGGACCTGGGGCACGATCATCACCAATAGAGTTCACTGCGTTATAGATCTCTTCACCAGTAAAAGCTCTTGTTATGTTTCTATTTGCCTCGTCCGAAACTTTGGGTTTAAAGTCCGCGAAAACTGATGGTGACACATGATGATTTGCTGTTTTGAATATATTTGAGAAAAAATTTTGTGCGTGATCACCAATTTCCCGATCTCCCTGGTATAAATTTCCGTGTGCATCTAAAATAGAGGTAATCCAATTTTTGGCCAAACGTGTTTGTGCACATGCATGAAAGAAGCTGGTGTTTTGATCTCCAGCAGTCATCCATTGGTTTCTGCTTTTTTGTTGCCAGTGCTTCTCCTCATCACTATAAGCTTTTGTCAAAGCATCTTGTAAGATTGGGATTGAACTCCTAATAGATGGAATCATGCTCTCCATTGCAAAATTTAATCGTGATTGGAACATAGATATACGTTCCTCAGAGTTGAGATGATGATCTCTTTTCAACTTAGACATACTCCGCCTGCAATTGTTTATCCTGTCGTTGATTGAAATGTCTGTGTTGCCATCATCCATAAGCCAACCTTCCTTTACTGCTGCTTGGAAGTCTGGGATGTCTATTAGTCGTTTATCAAACATGAAGATGCGTCTTTTGTGTCTAACCATATCATTCAAATCCAGTAGAATAGGCCTATGATCTGAGCCTGGAAAGTCGAGAAAGTGAGCTTCCGCATTCGGGAAATGTGCAGCTCCCGGAGAATTGAACATAGCCCTATCAAGGCAACACTGTATTGTGTGAGAGTGGCGTTCCCCAACCCATGAGAAAGTGTTTCCTCTTGATCGTATATCTTGTAAATCACAAACAGCAATCATGTGTCTAAAATTTCGAAAAGTCCAATCTTTCCTAGCTGGTCCACCTATCTTCTCTTGGTTACTCATTATTTCGTTGAAATCTCCGATTAGTATCCAAGGTTCATTTCGTGATTGGCCTAATTGTTCAAAACGCTCCCACAGTTCATGTCTTTCAGTCGGTATTGGGTGTCCATACACACAAGACAAATAGAACCTAGTGTTATTATAGTCAACAATTACATCAATAAGTCTCTCATCCTGTGAGAGTAAGGACAAGACAACATTGTCTTTCCAAAACAAACATAAACCTCCACTCCTACCATGAGGGGGTTGAATAAAAGCATGTAAAAATCCTAAATCACACTTAAGTTTAGATATTACATCATTTTGGTTTAGAGTTTCAGAGAGAAAGAGAATATCACACTTAGTACTAAGACAGAGTTTTTTTAAACGCGAAGACGTTAAAGAAGGACAAACGCCTTGGCAATTCCATGAGAGGATCTTCATATTGGAATGTCTGGGGGTACCGGGCCCCCCGCGCCTCCGTCGAATCCTTGGTGAACAGAACAAGAGCCCACTGAATCTGTGCGCTATGCCTTCTTGTGGAGTTGGTTCAGGACCACCATCTCCTCTGCTGCTTCTGCATTGTTGAACGAAGTCTCAAACTGCACCCTTTTGCGCTTCATGAAGACAAATTCCGGTTGAGCATTGTCAGATATATCATCAAGAAGGTTCTTGGGTTCATACTGATTAACAAAGCGTCCTGCATATTTTGCGTTGAAGTAGCGGATACGCTCAGCAGTGAGATCCTTGTCAATAAAGACGCTTGGGAGAGACTTATTCACCATTGTGTGTGGAGTAGAACCCTGAAGAGGGCCTGATGTTGGTGGTGGCATTTGTAGTCCCGGGATCAGATTAACCGGGTCAACAGACATTAAGGTGTTCGCCTCTGACAAATTCTTTTCTCCATTACTTTGATCTCCTCCATCATCACTATCATTATCAGACTCCTCTGGTTCAGAATCATCAAAGGCCAGAGGACACTCCTCAGCCTCATGTTTTAGTGACCCACACTTCGTGCAAAAATTACGAAGTCGTTCATATCTAAACTTAACTACCGTGTTTTCATCAGCAATGAACTGGATGTTCTTTTTGAAACGTAAAGCATCATCTACATTCCAGTTAATCAGAACACGAACCGCTCCTACTTGCATTTCATTCTCATTATAGTCAACTTCAGATACATAGCCTATCTTGTTCCCTACCCACCTAGCCATAGCGTTGGTTAAACAGAGAGTGGGGATACCTTGGATTTGTACCCAGAAGGGTATGATCTTCATGTTATCCTCGGTTATGTTTGGATACCAACGGTGAGTTGTTATCATCCAATCATTGAAAGACCAAGGATCCCTTCGTAGAACCAAATTGAGAGAATCTTCGGATTGAAAGCGGAATTGGGCTCTCCCACCTTCAAGGATTTGTCCAACGCATTCGTCGGGGAAACCCCATACCCGGGGCATCTGTCGTATAAGTGCTCAGAGATTTTGTTTACGCGGATTGACCGGAGTAACAACCAGCGTGTGGCGATTGACGGAGATTGCGCGGTTGAGAAACTCCGGTGGTAAAGAGATTGGAGCATCTTCAATGCCCAGATCAAGATCCTGAACGGATTTACGAATGTTGTCACTCATGATCGATTTGGTACTGGGATGATTGAAAGCAATTGGGGTGATGAGTATGAAAAAGCGTGGGAAATTTGGGGATTTATAGGAGACCCATGGCGGTTTTCTTCGACGGTTATCTCCCGAGAAAAATAGGAGAAACAAACTGTCATCAATAAACGACAGAAACAAACCGCCGACATGATTCATCAAACCGAAATTGGGGAAACTCCCGGTCGGAAACAAACTCCTGATCCTTAATCGGATCGGAGAGAAAGAATTTGAAGAAGGAAGGAGACAATCGCCTGGCGGATCGCCCAAAGCAAAAGCCATCTTTGAAATTTCCTCCCCTATCTATATATACATTTTATGAAATAAATCCTGAAGTTCATACTTATTTACAAGCATGTCATTGACATTAATCATTAATTTTTTTATTTAATTAATTAATATTAAGTTTCTATTTATGAAACAAGATTTCTCATCCTAAATAAATTTTCAAAACAATTAGAACCATTCTCTTTAACATTAAATATTAAGTTTATGATTAATTTAATTAATATTAAAATTTTCAATTTTACAAAATAATATTTTCTCTATACACAAATTTCCTAAACAATCAGCCTAATCAGTACACTAATTGATTTTCGATCTTAAAGGAGGATCTGTGGCCGAGATTTTTGATCTCAACGCATTGATCACAACGTATTTAAAATTAATTTTTACTTTCACGGATTTCATATGATGAATTTTTGTGGATTATAAATCTTTGAACATGTTGTCTGACCCGCCTAGCATGGCGGGTTTAGACTATAGAACCAACACTAAAACTATTAGTTTCTCACATATATACTATAGATTTGTAATCATAGTTTGGAAAATTAACTTATAAATTATTTAGTATATAAACTACAAAATATTACACATACTGTAACACATTTTTAATATTCAAAAAAAAAATACAGATAAAAATATAAAATAACATACCATATAGGCATATACCTCTGTTTAATTCTAGAGAACAAAACAAATCTAGAATTTTATATTCTATCTAATAACAAATTTAATGTAATTATAAATCAATTAGACAAAAGTTAATTAATTGAAGATTTGAAAACTAAATAAATAAAAAAATTATTTTTTAAAATACAATAATTTATATTTAGTCTCGCAGTGTACTGCGGGTGAAATCCTAATTTAATGCATTACCAGTTTCGTGCCATCTTTGAATATTCGATTTTTTTTTTTAAATAGAAGTCAAAGTTTCTTTTTAGATGCAGGCAGTTAATAGGAAATAAATGGTAAAAATACTTTTAATAAACGTTCCAGTGATCTGAATATAAATTGGATTCCAGGGGCTAAAACAAAGGGGAGTAGAGGATCGACCCTTCCTGTCCTGAAGAATCAGCTCTTTGCCTTTCGGCTTCAAACTCCAGGTAATTCAACAACTAAAGCCTTTAACTGAGACGAATGGAAATGATGCCTTTACAGGAGGCTTTGTAGAAGAAAGAATATGGCCACCGGATAGAGCTTTGTCCGAAGCAAAACCAAACCGAAGCTTTTCCTCGAAGTCAGGTTAAGCAGGTCTCCGGTGTACAAGATTTGATATATATATATATATTTTGATATATATATATATATATTTTTTTATGGTACTGCATGGAATATGGTACTGCATGGAATACTTCTGTTTGACAATCATATATTTATGTTTTAAAATCGTATTTTAACCAAAAATTTGGTTAAAAAAATGGTATATTTCTTAACTCTAATTTCCAAAAAAAAAAAAAAAAAAAATTTAATGAGAATGACATTGTGCATACTATTTATCGAATTTAGAGTAGTAGAGATGATGATTGACAAATGATAAATGAATTTAAAGGTTACCGCCAACAAAAAAAACGTGGTTAAAGTTATTAGTTAATACTGTCTATATAAAGGTCAAAGCACCTAATCTTATATTTTTCTTAAGTTTTTTAATCTTTAACATTTTATCTTAGAATCACTCTTAGATGTCCACACACCTCTCCCTCTCTTATTATCGTTTCCTTTCAATTTAAATGTTGTTTTTTAAAAGAAATGTGAACTTTTTTTTTTTCTCAACCATTAGGCCACAACAGACCGGCCAATTAGTCTAATTCCTACATTTATAGGGAACAGAACTCAATTTCGAGTGTGATGATACCTTGTGCATTAAGGAGTTACCTTTGGTCACTGCACTAAAGACACTTCACTGAACTTTTTGTTTTAGGAATTAAATATTTTTAAAAAAAAAATTGATTATGAACGTGAGAAAAAAAAATAGAGAAGGTGTATTTGTTTGGTTGGCTAAACTTTATAGAAAGGTTAATTTATCATGCTTCCACCACCCACAATCTCATGTTTTAAACAAATACAAAACAAATCATTCAGACACAAAGTTTCTTGGCATCTTCCATAGTTCCATATATATTATCTGTTAAATAATTATGAATCAACTTCTTTATACGAAGGATCTTGAGATTTGATTGAAAGGTCAAATCTATGAAAATGACGATATTAAACTATAGATTATTAAACCTAAGAACAGCCATCTCTTATTCATTTACTATGGTTATCGTTTTGTTTTGTCAACAAGGATGATAAATCAAACCAAAATAAACCAAAAACAAGAAATCAGTACGACAAGTTAGAATATATATATTTTTTTTTTGTCATCTGGATTTTCCATTCATATAAGAAAGGATTACAAGGAGTAACTTTGTAGTGTGATCAAAAGTTACTAAGGGAATGTGATTACACAGAATCAACATATCCCTCCAAAAAATAGGTTCTAAACACTTTAGCCAAAAAGGAGACAGAAACCAATAATTAAAAAGAAAAAGAGAGTCTATCATGTTCAAAGAGTTCCTGTAACCAAGCTGGAAAGCTAATGACTACATAAGATTGTAACAAGGCATAATCTAGAACACTTTGAGCAATGAGAGAGGCTCCTCTGTTTTCAGATGGTGTCTCTAGCTGTACTCTCCAGTCTTGTAATGTAGTTAGTTGCAGCAACATTTCTGCTTGATGGTGAGCAAAGGAGGGCCATGCTTTGGGTCTTAAGATCACTCCAACAAGTGCAGCTGATTCAAAAGCAAAGATAACTTTTGTTATCTTGTGACTTATCATGCTTTGAGCCGCCCATAGAAAGCCTTGCAGTTCAGCTTCATCTTTAACTAAATAACCCGATTGAGCTTTTCTGCTATGAATAAGCAGCCGACCAAACTCATCTCTCATAACCCATGATGCACCCGATATCTTGTTCTTTTGAGCTCTAGAGATGCCAATGTTACACTTTAACCAACCTGTCGGAGGTGGTTTCCATAGTGAAGTTTGGTTACGATCCTCGGCTTCTTCCACCTCATCACTAGTAATGTCAACCTGATGAGATGTGCTCCATTGCTCTGCATCCTCTCTAATTTTTGAAAGTGTATCAACATGATCAAACATTTTTTCTTCAAAAAAGAAGGAATTTCTAATTTTCCAGAGCCGCCAGAGAATCCAAGGGAAGAGCCTTCTTGTTTCGATCGGAAAATCTGGGTTCTTTGACGAGGTATACAGATAGTGGAAATTAGAATGCACTGATAACTCATCAAAACCATCTGGAGGATAGGGATAACCTGTTAAAGCCCACACCTGCCTTACTAGCGTACATGTGCCGGACGTGATTGATTGATTCTCCTTCATTGCCACAAATTTGGCATCTGGAATCCAGTTTAATTCCTTTTTTTGATATCAAGTCCGATACAGGAAGAGCATCACTAACTGCTCTCCACAAGAACGCCTTGATCTTGGGAACTGTCTGAAGAGACCAAACCTTGTTCTTAATGACATTGAGGGATGGTTGCATCTCTGCTTCCTGAAGAAAGACCGGATTTTTCAGAGTGCTAGCAAGCCAATAACCGGATTTGACAGTGTATTCCCCACTCTTCGTGTGTTCCCAGCACCAGAAATCCTCTTTGCTAATCACCGGTTTCTGCTTTTTGATGCAACAAATATCATCTGGAGAGAATAGAGAATCCAAAATTTCATTGTTCCATGATCTTGTTTGATGATTGATCAGCTCAGAAACTCTCAAAGTCCAATCAAAAAAGATATTTTTCCGGTAAGGTGCTCTCCAAACGTGATCAAAAATCCATGGATCCATCCATACTCTGACCGAAGAACCATTGCCAATCTTCTTCTTCAAACCTTTGATGAGTAGATCTCTTCCATGAAGGATACTACGCCAGCCAAATGATGGTCTAACTCCAAGACCTGCTTCCAAAAAGCATCATCTTTACAATAACGGCTCTTAATCACCTGAGCAAAAAGACAATCAGGTTCTTGCAGGATTCTCTAAGCCTGTTTAGCAAGAAGGGCTTGATTGAAGTCTTCCAAATCCTTGAATCCAAGGCCTCCTTTTTCTTTGGATAAACACATTTTTTCCCAGCTCACCCAGTGGATTTTCCTTCTGTGCTCCACTGCATTCCACCAGAAGTCTGACATAGCACTAGTGAGATTGGTGATGGTGGTTTTTGGCAATCTGAAGCAGGACATGGCGTATACCGGTGTCGCCATAGCAACCGCCTTGAGAAGAATTTCTTTACCACCAAGAGACAGTGATCGAGCAAACCAGCCTGAGAATCTGAATTTGAGTCTTTCCTTCATATAATCCAGAAGCTGGATCTTTGAGCCACTGAAACACTCAGGGAGACCCAAGTAGGTTCCTGCCCCACCCTCTGCGAAGATGTCTAAAAGCTCTTGGATGTCCTTTTTCTTGTCTTCCTCCACTTTATCTCCAAATGTTATCGAAGATTTTATCACATTCACCCTCTGTCCTGTTGCATCTCCATAGACTTTTAGAATGTTCTTTAAAGCTTCACATTGAGGTAGCTCAGCTTTGCACAAAAACAAACTGTCGTCTGCGAATAGAAGATGGTGAACTGATGGACCTTCTGGAGAGAATTGGATCCCATTGATGAGACCTTGTGCTTCAGCTTTGTTCATTAGATGAGTAAGCCCCTATGTGCATAACACGAAAAGAAACAGAGACAATGGCTCCCCTTGTCGTAAACCTCTTTTCGGTTTAATTAGTCCAAATGGTTGATCGTTGATAAGAACCGCGTAGGAGGCAGTCGTTACACACCTCATAATCCAACTAACCCAAATAGGCCTAAACCCCAAAGCACTCAACAGCAACTCCAAGTAGTTCCACTCCACCCTGTCAAAAGCCTTTGACATGTCTGATTTAACTGCCATGAACTCCTTTAAGATAGTTTTATCTGTTTTCAAACTATGTACTAACTCATGATCAATTAAAATATTGTCAGAGATTAGCCTTTCAGGCACAAAGGCTGTCTGATTTGGGGAGACAATCTCATTCAAAAAAAGTTTAAGCCTCTTGATGATGATCTTGGAGATTATCTTGTAGAGAACTGAACATAAGCTTATAGGACGAAAATCTGACATATGCTCTGGATTCTCTTTTTTGGTAGCAAATAGATCTGGGTGTAACTCCATTCCTCCGAGAATATACCTGAAGTGAAGAAAGCTTGAATCTCTGCAGTTACTTGAGCTCCAATAATGGACCAATATTTTTGGAAGAAGAACCCCGTGAACCCATCCACTCCCGGTGCACTTGAGGGTTTAATACCAAAAACAGCTTCTTTCACCTCCTCCACAGAAACCGACATACAAAGATGATCATTCATCGAGGCTGACACTCTTGGTCGAAAATCTTGGAATATATATACATATTCTTTTTTTTTACTAAAGATATAAAGGGCTTTGTGAACAGTGTGTATCAAGCCATATAATGATATAATGTGGCAAGGTTCCGAAGCTAAATATAGTTGTAGCCTTCGCATTGTGGCTTGGTGGATTATAAAAGTTTTGTATCTCCGTATCAGAGAAGATGTGTTTCTCAAAAGTGAGATCATTCGATTCATCCTAATATCATTTTTTTTCGTCTACCAAATTCTAAAAAATATATAAATAAAGTTGTATATATAGCTATTTCAACAAAGCTCATTACAATAAGGTAAAAGAATAATAATATACTAATATGTTCTAGGACATTATTTTAGATAAAAGACCCAATCATTTCAACAAAGCTAGCTACAATTACTATTTGACCAACTTCTCATTAGTTCCAAGAAATTTGAAATTATACTTTTAGTCAAAGCCTTCACCACTGTAATTCAACTACTATACATTTTCTAATGTTTTTTTTTGTTTTGCTAATTTTTGTTGGACACATTTATAATAATGATCATGAATATTATCTCATGTTGATGTTGGCCTAATCAAGCCATAGTAAAAAATTATACCAATACTTAAATTGCATCCTTTCCATTTTAGTATCTTTGCCGTACCTGAACAAAAAACAATATACTTTCTTTGCCGCCTTATACAAAGAAAAATATTTAGTTATATTTTTCTTTTGGAAACTATATAGGTTTTTTAGACTTGTGAGGAGGGGCCTTGATGTTTTAACTAGTTTTTCTTTTTTTTTAAAAAATTATGTAGGGTTTTTTCTTGTAGACTTTTACAAATGTGACTTATGGAGTGTAGGTTGTATACTATTTGACATGCACGGTATAGTTTTTCTCCTTATCTTGTTATATTAACTCTATATATCTCTGCATTTTGAGTTGTTTTGCTTACTACTATTTTCAACTTTTTTAACACTGTATACTAGTAGGGTGAGGCTCTCTTTCAGACGCATGATAACCATGAACATCGAGCTATGATGGAGAGGGCATTGGGACCTTTGCCTGAACATATGACCCGAAAATCCAGGTCACTTTTTCTCTTTAAACTTTTGGATACACAAAACTTCATACAAATATATATAATTAAATGCTCATTGCTTGTTGCATTACAGGAGAGGGAAGCAGGCTGAATTGGAATGAAGGAGCCAACTCTAGAGATAGTAATAGTATTATGGATGTAAAAAAAGACTTGATCGTCTCAAGGTTAAGCGTCCATAGATTCTTCTTTGTGTCTAATGATATGTTTCGTTTGATATGCCATATGATCTGAAGTATAAACTTTCTCACAATATCTTACAGGATATGGTAACAAAAAATTTAGACAACACATGATCTGGATTTGCAGATCTGTTGTATGGTTTGCTGAAATATAATCCGTCCAAGCGTGTCACAGCAGACCAAGCTCTTGACCATTTTTTCTTCAAGAGCTCAAGTTGAGAAAAAGCAAAAACAGAGATGAGGCAAGTGTGCCTGCAGAATAGCAATGAGCACCACAAAATGTAGAATAATTTTTACTTACAATCAAGTTTTTGTTAGATTCTAAATCTCCATTCCTCATTAGCACCAAACAAGAGTACTCCAATTCCAGTTTCAAGTTCAAGTTCAAGAGTACTCCAATTCTGGAGAACTACCTCTGTTGTAAATACATTGTGTAGTCGAGAGCCTAAAACAAAATCAGACCACATATTGATACGAACGTATCGACCTTATAACAAGCAACCTTCACTAGTACAAGATCCATTAATATCAATGCAACTTATGTTGCCCCAAGACGCAATTCATTAAAAAAAAACTTGTCAAAAAATGTTTCAAAGATCGTTGACTGAGTTTTGTAATATCCTAAAATCAAACTGAGTTTTTTAAAACCTGATAATTGCTAAAGATGGATGACCTTTAAACAAGATTAGAGAGATTAAAAGATTGAAGAAAAGAAATCTGAGAAAAGATTCTATGCAATATCCGTCCTGAGTTGATCCCTTACTTAAGATCTTCACTGAAATCAGCCACTCTGTCTCCCACCAGATATCGATCATTGTATTCCACTCGGTGAATATAAACGAAGAGATCAAGGATGAGCTTGGCTACGAACCCCAAGATGATGATTGCTAATAGCACCGGCCATATGAACCTCTGCACGGCTATGTTGACTTCACCAGAAAATCCAAGACATGGGAATAGAGAGTATGCCACCAAGAAAGGAAAGACGAGAGTGGCTATAAGAGTGAACATGATGGTATAAATGATTTCTAGAAGCAGCCACGAAGTGGAAAGACAGTGGAATCGGACATTTCTGATTCTCACTAATTTCTCCCGCCAAGCCACTGTTGCGAAACAGGTGATACGCGTGAACATAGTCTGTGAGAAAGAAAGAAAGAAAGAGAGAGATGACTTGTTGCCCAAGAAAGCAAGTTTTTGATTTTAGAAAGACACTCGAGATGGAATTTCTTACCAGATAGGTCCAGATGTTAAGGACGACTAATCCGATCAACCATTCTTGGAGCAATGAATAATCCGGTGATTCGTTTAGCGGCACTTGTAATGGGATGATGATCATAAGGTCGATAAGGCGACCGAGCATTGCAGGGATTCCAGAGATCTGTTCATTGGATTTTGCAAAATATTAAAACATTTCCGCAGAAAAAGAGAATAGTTTTAGGCATTTTTTCACTTAAGTTGGAAGAATGAGACCTGAGGTTTTGAGTTTGCTTACCCAGATGGAGAGCAGTGAAGCATCCCGTATCGACAACAGAACAAGGTTGAGAAGCAAATCAGTTCTTCCAGCCATGATCTGATAAAATACGAAGCAAGTTCCCTTGTAGGTTGCTCGCAGGATATAACATCCAATCCAGAAACCATAAAAATCTATAATGATAAAATTTGAAATGTGACGCTTTAAAATTAGAAAAATAAACCCAGCATTTGGAATGAAACCATAAGTAGAAAAGTTATGAAGCAAGATGATGAAAGTTACAAACCGTCGTTTTTGAGTCCGAAAGGTATGATGAAAGAGATATAGTGGAAGAACACCCTTCCTATCAGAAGTGGCAAAACCATGGAGATTGTGCTAATGAGAAAAATGCTCAAAGCAGCTAGAACAAACATCAGTCCGATCTTTAGTATAAACCTGCAACTTCTACTTATCAGAATTGCAAAATTTTATACATGAATAAATTTTTTTCAAAACTCAAGCTATCTCTTACCTATCGTCGCCAATATCCTCTTCAAAAGTGGTATCACTCTGAGATCCGTGTAACCTGACTACAGAGCCCTCAGCTAGTATATACACTAGAGACCATTCATCAAGGTTCTGAAATGGTCTCACATTCTGATCTGCATGGTTTTCAAGCAAGAACTCGCTCAACTCAAGCCAAGAACTGACAGTGATAATCCACTTGCGAACTATGGGTTCTACAGCCTGTTTAATAAGCTCGGCTAACCACTCGATGGGTCCCCGACCCACTAAGAAGATATAAGCAGACATCGAGCCAAGCATAAGCCTTTCATCATAGATCCTGCATTATATTCAAGCGTTTGTTTTTTGTTAGATTAGAAAAATATCAAACAGCATGAAACTACAAATGATACAAGGTAAGACAGAGGAGCTTAATAACCAGAATTGGAGTGGGAAAAATGAGGGGCTGACGAGGGAGGTGGTCATTATTGGTAAGTGAACCACAGTCACCACCATTGACCCGTGGAAAGCCAACGCAAATAGAAATTGGCCAATGTGTAGTTTAGTGACCTTGTAGTTGGGATCGGTAATATCTAGGAGAAACCAAAAGGGTCTTTTGTGAAAGATCTGTCAAAAGAAAAATATGCAGTAAGTCTAATGAAAGTATAGTCATTTCATGCTAATAATAAAACAAAATAAATGTTTTTACCCTCTGGATAAGCTCCATGGAATTGAGAGCCAATAGCAAGCAAAATTGTCCGAAGAACCAATGTACGATCATGACTATGGGATAGTCTGAAATCAACTCAAGCCTCCGGGAAATTGGCGTTCCAATTATAGGGAGGGTGCAAAAATCTAACCAGCAGCCAAGTGCTAAAGGTAAAACACCAAATTTCAAACACAAGATGAAACCATCCTTAACCACATATAGATTTTGCCATAGTTTTACCGAAAGTATCCACAGTAAGAACGGGGGTGCCAATGCTACGAAGAGGATCCCCAATAATACTTTCCCGGCAATGGCTTTAATGGAGTCTCGACTCAGAGTAAGAAAACTTCCAAGATAAGCTATAGAAAGCGAGAGAATACTCATATATCCAACAATGACAGGTTCTTGGCCAAGTGAGTATCCTGAAAGAAGCTGCATAGCTACCTCCGTAGGTAGGAGCGCAAAGACAAGTTTCCCCATGAGCAATGGTAAAAGAACGAAGAAGAATGAGACAGACAAGCTGACGGCAAGAACCTGGAGAGAGTTTAAAACAAATACTGTTAACAATGTTTCACATAGTATAACATTTCAAGATCCAAAAATATAACTAAGATTGGAAACCTGTAAAACGAGATAATTGGGGACTTACAGCAAATGAGTTGTCATCAAGAAAGAAGAGAAACGTTCTGACTGCTCCAAATTCATGAAGCTGTGCGTTTCCAAAAAGAAACGCTCCTCCATGAGGTTCAACCATGAGACCGTGGAAGATTGGAACACGTCCGAGAAGGTCATGCCACCAAGCACAGAGAATGAGCAAATGTTTAAACACAACAAGGCCAACAGCTCCATGTTCATTCACTACCACGTGACGCCGCCCACGGATAAGTTCAACAAAAAACTTGAAAAGTACCATTATTGTCAAACCATAAGCGATAAAAACATTGTAGGTTAAGCTAACCCAGAGAGAAGCAACTATCTCTGACACAGGGTAAGCTCTCTGAGTTTCAATCGCAGCGTCTCTCCCGCAAGGATGCAAAGAATAGCAATAGGCGTTGAAGAGAAACACAAAAACCCAAGAAACGACGCGTAACGCTCTCAGAAACAGTCCTCTGATCAGAAACTCATGCCATGAGAGCCTCTTTGGTGCGTTCTCAGAGTAAACAGGGACAAAGGAGTAGCTACGCCCACACACCTAACGTCCGTACAGATTCATAAAAAAATCAAGGTCAAAACCGAAATCGATTAGACGCTAAAACCCTATTTCGTTGCACAAAGGTGACGATATTGAACGAAGTTAAGTTAGAGAAATAGAGAACCTCGCAGTCGCAGTGCTTGTGTCCACGGCGATTGAGCCATAGAAGGAGACATTGCTGGTGAACATACTTGATGGAGCCTCTACACGCACACGGATACCTCAAGGGGTTTTCTGGTAGCTCCGGCGATCGACAAATCCGGCACAAATCGACTCCGTCGTCGTCTTTCTCATCGTCTCCCGTCGTCGGAAAAGTTTCATCGTTGCCACCGTTCACTTGGTTCTCCGCCGGAAACGCGTCCATATTCAGAGAGTTTCACTCGCTTCTCTTCTCTCTTCTCTCTTCTCTCTTCTCTCACTCGCTTCTCTCTCTCTCTGGTGTCGTCTTCACTTTGCTGTTATGACGACTTGTACTGTATTTTGTTTGTTATTGTTGACAGTCTTTACACTTTGACTAGAAGACCCTTGAAGAAAAATAGAGAAAGTCACCTTTTTTTTTTCTTTCTTTTCTTGTTGCTTCCTTCTCATTTATCAATTACCACAGTAAATTTCTCTCTGTGGTGTTGTATTTTTTATTTTTTACTTTTGGCATTATCCAGTCGAGCTAGCTAACCTTATTTTATATTTATTTATTTGTTAATTAGTACTTTTGATCACTGCATTAAATTAGATTTAAATTCTAATCCAATTCGGTAAGTTTTTCTATCAGTAGAGTGAATCGGGAGAGAAAACAGTTGGATAAACTCCATATCCTATACAAGATGAACTGAACCGGAGATAACTGGAAACTAAGATTATTAAACCAATAAAACTGGAGCCCTTAATCGAACTATATACAAAGTATACTAATGAAGTGTTATATACAAACCAATAATGAATTGATATTAATATTTTATAATGGAGACGACTCCAATTAGTAGTAGTAACTCAAGTCACGCGGAAATCGTGAAGCAGTCTATGAGAAAAAGAGAGCACTTTGTTTTGCCAAGAACCAAATAATAATAGTAATAATTGATTTGAAGCAATGATGAAAGATGATATACATAAGTGATAATTTTTGGTTTTCAAATGAAAGTTTTATTTTTTAGTTTTACCTACTTACCCAGATGGATAATTTTGGTAAATATCATGTAGTTTTCAAACTGTCTTTGCTACTTTTACCAATAACATTTTTTTTTTTGAAACTATGTAGGCACTAGTAAAAATGTTCTACATTGCTACGGAAATAATTGTAGTTATGTGGTATTTTTCGTAGCTAAAATTTGTTTGCTACAAAATTGTGACAAAAAAAATTAGTAATTATTTGGTTGTAGCAAAGTTTTTCTTCATAGCAAACTGTCGCAACTTGCTACAATTTAGATACTAGTGTAAACGTAGCTATTTGCTACAAAATGTTACATTTATCTACCACCATTTGTTACAATTTGCGGCAATAGTATTAGTAGCAACTATATACAAAAAGTTACAAAATTTTGGTGACAAATAGACTCACACCAAGCTACAAAGTTACTTGTCATAAACTTGTTACAAAAAACGACAAGCGGCAAATATATGTTAACGGTAGCTTTTATTAGATCAAAATTATTGAAAGGTTTTATATCTAGCAATAAAAACAAATTATGTGAAAATATATTAAAAATTAAATTGCAAAACATACACAATTATAATTAATGTTAAACTTAGTTTAATATCATACACTCAAACAAGATAGAGTTTTAAACTCTCAAACAGAGAGTTAAAAACCACTTACAAATAGAAGATATATAAATACATTCAAAAAAGATAGTTTCCCAAACCAGAAGAGTCTGTCATGTGGTTTGACTTGAGCCCCATTAGTTGTGCATGTCTGCTGCTCCTTAACCTGAGACAACGTGCTCTAGTTTGGTTCCAACCAAGATGACAAGCTTAAACAATAAACAAATACAAACACATTCTCTTAGTGTTAGTGTCTTATGGATTTCAAGTTTTTTTACTTATTCTTGCTTTTGTTTACTTACAATGACAGGGATGAATGATAACCAAAAGTATATATTCAGGCCTGCAATAAAATCATATAATTAGTAAAGACAAGGCTTAAATATGGAGATACAAATGGAATACACTTTGTCTTTATGTAACCGATGAGTTACCATGAACATTTATGCAGATGCATACTATAGCATAAATATGTACAACTTCACGATCAGTAGAGTGCCTGATTTAACCAAAAAAGAAAGTAAAGTATTAAAGAAAGAACGTAACTAACAGAGCATAGAACTATCAAAAACTAACTAAAAAAGAAAATCATGTATATAACGAGCCATAAACACGCAATATATACCTTCCAATATAGAGATTCTTCATAATGAAAGCACTGAGCAATCCAGCCTGAGAAAGAAAATGAGTTAGAACTTTTCTGGTTAACTCCAAATTCTAGTGCTGAAGTTTGAGGAGAAGAGCGAAAGAAGCATACTGCAACACCCAATGTTAAGAAAATTCTTACTTGCAAGGTGCAAACAGAGTCTGTAGCAGAGAATATTTCTCCAATGGCTATGTGACAAAATAGATTAAGTCGATGTGACAATGAGAGAAATAAATCAAGTCACTGAGCATCTCACAGTGACTTGGCAAATAAAACCGAACATGATCCTATAGCACCCGAGACAACAGCATATGAGAAAGGAAGCAGCATTGAAGCTTCTTGTCCCTGATACCAAACAATGAGTTTGTGTGCCAAGTACATTAAGATGGATGAACCTGAAAAAAACAAAGCATACACAAATATTTAAAGTTCAGAAGTCGTGATTTAAGAGAGAACAAAATCAAACATGAAAGAGAGCAATATGTATTTGTCGGAGTTACCTTTGTAATGGAAACCTGCATAATAAACAGAGCCGAAGAGAGAAGGCTTCGAAGAAGAACCATCCTTCAAAATCAGATAACGGAGACCAAAATCAGTGTTACGATGACGGAGACCAAAATCAGTTATCCTTCAAAATCAGATAAAGAGCAAAATCAAGTAGCAGTGAAAGTAATATACCCATTTACAGAAAACTTTTTCTTTCTAAGCTTTTTACACAATATTATACCAAAGGAGAAATGTATAACACAAAATAAACCTCCTCGTTGAGAACAGAAGTGGGTGAATCAGCAGAGGCATCTTTCTCCGTTTAAACGTCGATGACCATTTCCGGAGCCCTAAGAATCCAAAAAATCCAAAATCGAGATATATAAAATCAACAGAGAGACCAACAAACTAAGGATATAATCCAATGAACGACAAGCAAAATTTCGCAGAGATGGAGCCAGAAAAAGATAACCCAAGAACAGTGAGCGATTTCGAGGGCGTTAAGGACCCAGAAAATCGCCGGAGAGACTTACGGAGTGAATTTTGCGGAGCGTAGGCTAACAATCGTAGGTCACAGTCACGCTGGTGATTTCGAGTTTAGGTTGGAGGAGGATCCTGAAGAACGTTTCTCCGATCTGAAAGATTGCGAGTCTCTCTCTCATCTTCCTCCTCAGGTCAGGAGGACGGAGATCTCATCTCCACACTCTCGAAACAGATTGCCTTAATTTTAGTTTGGGGAAAAATAAATTTTAGGTCACCGAGGAAGGGAAAGAAAAATATTTTAAGTGTTTAAGGATAAGGAAAATGTTACAAATTGTTACATTTAAAGTTGTGTGTTATAGTGTTACAAAATTTTATGTCACTAAATATGTAACATTTTTCTACAAATTATGTATGTTACTATTTGTCACTATATAGCTACACTTAGTAACTAATTAGCTACAATAACTATTAATTTAAATTTTGTCACTAATTTGTAACAATTTATAGATATTATTTGTTATTATTATATTTTGTAGCAAAAAATGTAACTATATAATACATATTTACTAGTGAGGTCTGTAGATTGTCTTGTGCTAATATAATCTGATAAGTGCAATTTTTATATGTTGACTATATTCTTGGTATGCTTGGACTTAGATGTAGATTCCAGATTCTTGCATTTTACAGATTTGAGCTGCAATTAAAAGAGATTAAAGAGAGAGAAATGAAAAAATGTAAGAGACTTTAGCTTTAGACATTCGAACATTCAAATTAAATTATACATCACAAAGCAAAAGAAATCATTATCAAAGTCTACGCATCACATAACGCAACATCTCACTGACAAACAACCCTAATCACAACACCATGTTGAGGCTCTACAAGCAGTTTATGGCTTGGGGAGTGTTGATATGTCGGAGAGAGTGTAAAACTGAACTTTGAGACAATAAGTGAAATGAGGACTTTGACTTCCATCATAGCAAAGTTTTTGCCTAAGCATATTCTTGGTCCGAGGCCAAATGGGATGTATGACTGAGGGTATTTGCAAGCTTTGGAGATCCCTTCACTGAACCTCTCTGGCTTGAAGTCGTTTGCGTCTGATCCCCAGATCTCGGGGTCTCGGTGTAAAGCAGGAATGAGTGTCCAAATGCACATTCCTTTTGGTACCACAAGGTCTCCGAGTCTTATCTCTGTGAATGCTTCTCTTCCCACGATTGGTGCTGGTGGATATAGTCTCATTGTTTCTTGTATTACCATTGTCACCTATTTTATATTTTATATTATGTCACAACTTATTCTCAATGTAATATTCTCTAACGTTTCCTCTAGGACTATATAGAAAAGATTACCGTTTTAAGGTTGTGGATGGTTTCTGCGTCGGGAATGCCATTCTTGCAAGAATTCAAGATTTCATCACGAATTCGAATCTGCCAACTAGGATTGAGAGCAAGGAGCAAAAGGCACCAAGACACGGAGACTGCCGTTGAGTCATGGCCAGCAAAATAGATGCTCTTGCAATTGTCCACCACAAAACGTCTATAAGCTGACTTGTCCCACAAGTTACCATCGCAGCTACGGATCGCTCCCTCGAGTATCAACTGCATTAGATCCTTCTTATGAGGTTCGACACATTCAGTCTCCCTCTCCTTCACCGTTTCCCATATCGAAGATTCCAGTTCCCTCTCAAGCGCATCAATATTCACATCACCTTGCTTCTTTCTCCCAAACACCATATCACTTGCCACCATTTATGTATTCAATTAATTATATGTTTTGCGTGGAATGAAGAAGAATAAAACGTTTTAACGATACCGAGACGACTTACGTGAAGCCATTGAATCTGAAGAGGACGCTCTGTTTAGTAATGGCCGTTAAAAGATCTCTAATCATAGAGAATATTGCTTTGCCTTTTGAAAAAGAGCTCCCAAAGCAAGCCCTAGCGATAACATCAGCCGAGACATCCTTAAGGTCTTCGTCCACTCTTATGTCACACCCTTGGTTCTCCTCCTCTTCTCACCATCTCTTCCCATTTGTTCAACATTGGCATAGAAGACTCCACCATTAAACCAACCATTCCCTTCACATTTCCAATAACTAAGTCTTTAATTAATCCATGAAGAAAAATTTAACAATCCGGCTATATCGGGTGCTAAATCTGAAAGAATAGAGTAAGACCTTGATTTTGTCATGGGTAAACTCATGGGCGATGATACGACGTTGATGAGCCCAATGAGGCCCGTTAGAGGTGATGATGCCACTGCCAAGAATAGGATTAAGGCGTTTGGTGATGTGAGTGATTCTTCCAAGGTTAAGTGTGTTGGTTTGGCTAAGCTCCTTCACCATTTCCGGATCGTTTATGTAAATGTGCTGCTTTAACCCGGTTGAGTATGTGTAAATCCTCCCTTCATTACAGTTTTGTATATATAAAAAAAAAATTACACAGAAATAAAGATACTTAAATAATTATTGCGTAATAATCCAAACCAATACTAAACTTAGTTCAGCTTTAGCTACCCAAATCACAATCATTTTTTTTTTGGTTATTATAAATTAAAGAAACTAAATATGTACGTGGACCATATTTCTTTTTTTTTTATTTTTTATTTTTTTACAGAGTTCTCTAATTTATTTAGATATTGCGAAGACGTAATTTTTTTTTTTTGGATTCTATTTGGTGTCGTTTATGGGATATTTTATTTCTATCTGGTTATGGATTTTCTTCCTGTAACGTTAACTGAGAAAAAACGTGCAAAGCTGTCTTTTTGTGTATGCCTTTTCATTGGAATGGACGAAACTATTAAGAACACTGATTCTTGTTCTAACAACATAAGTTATTTTAATGGAAACATGTGAGAAATAGTTCTTGCAAATTTTAATTCCTACATTAGTTTTTTTTCTCCAATTGTTGAATTATTTGTGTGTGACAAAGTTACAGAAAAAATGTTCAATAGACTTGCATCGGTTGCGGAAGAACCAAATGCAAAGTGGTAAAACTATCCTTTTACCAAAGACTATCTCGATACTATGCATTTGTATAAAACAAAGTTTACGAGATTCGAGAAAGATAAAAAAAAAAAAAAAAAAAAAAAAAAAAAANGTATTGTTTTCGCCAGTGAGCAAAATGAGGAAAGAGAGAAGAGGAATAGTCATGAGAAATGATGTTATCGCCGGAACAGTGTTTAGCCTCCGACTGGATTCGTTGCATCTCCGACACATTCCCGTTAAAGATCGACGGTGGAGGACCTTTCACGCCTTGGATCTTTAGACTCCTCCGCATCCTCCACAGCTCCACTACCGCTCTGCCATATACATGATAACATACGCTGACGATTCCGACAATAACTATGCACAAGATTGCATTTACCGAAGGAACAGCCAAACTCTCCATTTTCACTCTTTTGTCTATTCAAGATTTTTTTTTTTTTTAATATATATATATGCTTTACTCTTCTCTTCTTGACCCTTATATATAGTCTAAACCAGATTCCTTTTGAACATATAAATCCAAAATATAATTTTATTAAATCATTTCTACTGTGAACAAATAAGTCCAAATTTTTATTTTCTTAAATTGTTATTCTATTGAATTATTTTTATTTCAGATAATGAAACAATAAAAATTCAGATATTTATTATATTATTAAATATTAGAGATATATCACAATAGGGAACAATCTAGGGACGCCCGGTCCATATACTTTTAGCATGTCCAAATTATTCCTGGGCTTATATTTGGAAAACACGACCAAACAAAGCTATAGAATCATCTCAAAAAGCAACATTATAGATTTCAAACATTCATCAATCAAATATGATTTTAGCAAATCCAATTTATTCACTCAAAATCTTTCAATAGTGTAAAGCGAACACATTTAAAATTAAAATTAAAATTAAAATATGTAGTATTAATTATACATATATCTAAGTAGATTCAAGCACCATAACTATATATTAACACATAGGAAACCATCACCACAATTATTGAGGAGGAAGGAGTAAAAAACACCCCATCAAATCTGGAGTGGGGTGTAATTGTACACAATTTACATTTTATACGTTTACTAGTAAATTACAAAAGTAATATGTAAGTTTTTATGTAAATCCAAGTTATTCACTCGAAATCTCTAATAGTGTAAAGCGAACACAATTTTTTTTTTTATATAAAATGTGTACTAAAAAAAACACACTATAATCTATATATTACTAAGTGTTAACACATAGGAACTCATCATCACAATTATTATGGAAGGAGTAAAAAACACCCATAAAACACTATAATTGTACACATTTTATATTTTGTACCATTACTAGTAAATTACAAAAATGATTATATTCCTCATCGAAATTATTTTATTTTCTTGTTGTTTTGAAATGTTTATACTTGTTGTAAACTCGTATATATTGATATCAATATATTTGATTGTTGGAAAAGAAATTACAACGATTTGTCAATTTTACTTATTTGTCTTTGTTACATGCTAGTTACTAATACCACTAGGTTAGTTCCCACCCTAAGGATTTGTTTTTATATGTTTTTTTTTATAAGTTTTTTGTTTTATATTTTTTTTAAACATAATTTATAGAGTAATCGTGGTAAAACATGTTTTTATAGTTTTGTTTTTCTAGAAATAACCTGCACTATGCCGCAGAATCTAGCTTTCAAATTTCAAGAGTCTTCTCCATCATTGTTCTAGCTTCTTTGAAATCTAACTGTAAAACTTCTCAACTCCTTTGGTCTAATCATTAAAAGACTTCAATTTTATTATCTTAAACACAGTCTCACTCGAACTACTATCACTATATACATGATTCTATCCCGCCACGATCCCACCAGCACCAGGTTTCATAAGAACAACGGTTCAAAATTTTCTGATGGCGACAAAGATCAAATCTCATCTAATGAGTCTGAACACACACTTTGTTGGTGGACTATGGGGCTAAGTTGGATCGTCATTGAATCGTTGGATTTATTGGGAGCTTCCTCTGATCCAAATCTTCCTTTGGGTTTTAGAACTAAAGAAAGACTGGAATATTAAGGTTCAATTTGGCAGCCAAATCTGAAACATAGCATCAAGTATGAGAGACTCGTAGCCTTCACTTGCTTCAAGCATGGTTTGAGACTATTGTTCTTTTCTTTGGATGAAATCCGATTAGGGTTTCGATATCCTCTTTCTTTCCTCTGGTGTTGAGTGTTCATTGCTTGTCACATTCCTCAGTTGCCATACACATGTTAATTTGGGTTCTTTTACTGTTTTTCTTGGACACCATTGTAATTGGGCTGGGCCCATAACAGAAAGCAGAAGGAAAGATGTGGAATGGAGAAGGATTATTATTGGACAAAAATATTGAGCTGTATTAATCCTTATAATTTGATTGACTAACTGTTTTAATTGATATGTCAACTCCTCCTTCAACTAAAAAGCTGAGGTGTCAATACTTTGAGAGAAGCACACCCAATTTTTATTGTATTGATTATACAATATTACTTAATTTATCTTATATATACTAGGTCCTAGTGATGTCGTTTTGGGTAAATCTATGCACTGTCCTGTACTAGGGTTGTATACCCACAGATGATTCCTATCTAAACCACATACAACCAATCCACATACAGAAGGTGAAATCCTATTATAAACAAGTTCGGTGGGAAAACTCATGTGACGACCGGTAGCTAAAGACACAAGTTCTGGTCCTAAGGTACGGAGAAGAAGAACCAATTACCGTTGACTTTGAAGTTGAGCAAGAGACAGGGACGAGTCGACGATATTTTCATGTAAAATTTGGTAAAATCTCGATGGTGGATAATGTAAGCCCATTTATTCGAAACGCAAAGACACCTTGCAATGGATTTCACCGGCAATCTCGAGAAGATTGAGATTAAAAGATCAACTGATATCGACTTTATGGTTAGGAGACCCTTCTCAGGTACTTGACTAAGCTGTTTCTCCATTATCCCAACAGTTGCAAGTTTTTTTTTTTTTTTTTTTCCAATAATCGTGTTTCTTCGTCGTATCCCCATTTTTCAAAAATCGCTTCTATTAATTTTTACAAATTTTTGTTTCACACCTCTATGTTTTACAGCTCTTTGTTTATTATATATAAAAGTTGAAAGGACCGATCTTTTTTAAAAAAAAAATAATAAATAATAAATATATAAATATAAAATATTATAAATAAACTACAACAAGTGGTCCTATATCCACTAGCCACCTAATCACAATCACAATCCTCAGCGGAATAACCAATCTCAATATCCAATAATATAACCAATAAATATAACATCAACAATATCCAATAATCAAATAACGGGAAACATAAAACCAGCAACCTAGCAATGTTCTAATGACCCAACTCTAGCAACCTAGCAATGCCAGACAACATCAAACCGAGTCCCTAGAACATCCTCCACTTTATTGCCTGGATTCCACGATCATGCTTTGCTTTTACCTGCACCACAAACACATATTGAGATGCATGAGTATTTGATAAACACTCAGTGAGGCAATCCTCTCATCTACTGGGCTATACACACAAGCAACAGTGATTCCAATATTCCAAACAAACAACAAACAAAACATACAAACCAGGAAATCAAACATCGTCTCGCTGGAAGGGAGGTGTCGACCGACACCAGCCAAGTGTCGATCGACATTGGCTCTTGGTGTCGAGCGACACTACCCCACAGTGTCGATCGATGCCCAATTTGCTGGTGTCGACCGACACCAAGTGGTGTCGATCGACACTCCCTCTGCAATCTTGATCCGCTCGAAGCCGAGAGTCGAATCTCGCTCCCAAACTCCACCAAATCATCCAATACTCGAAACCCAAGCCTTATACATCCGTAGGAACCTGTAGCAACAAATCCCAGCAAGAAAAACACACAAAGAAGCAACAAACAAGCAAGAACAAGGAATCAAAGGCTTAGATAAGCCATGGTCATGCATTCACCTCTTTGCAGGAAGTTTCTGACCAACAATGGACAAATCCACACTCCCAGCAAGCTTCCCACACGATCCTAGCCTTGAATCCTCACTCCCACAGCAAGATCTCTCCCACAAAGCTTTGAAATCTTACAAACTCTCTCTAGAACCTCAAGAACCAACTCTCTCTTTTGTTTTTCTTTAAAAGCGGCGAAACAACACAAAAACACGACCTTAGGTCGTTTTCCCCCTTTTACAACTCGGTTCAATGGTTTCCTTAAACCAAACCGGCCAAAAATCGACGATTAAATCAATTCGATCGAACCAGAAAATCAATGGTGTTGACCGACACCCCCTTGGTGTCGATCGACACCCTCACCCAAAACGCACAATTTGGTTTGCGGGTGTTACAAAAGTCAACTTAAATCCAACAAATGAGAATATTTTTTATCTCATCCAACGGTTTAGAATTATTAATGATCCCAACAGTTGCAAGTTTTTTTTTTCAATAATCATGTTTCTTCGTCTTACTCCCATCTTTCAAAAATCGCACCTAACGGTTGAGATTGTTTTTTTTATCTCATCTAACGGTTTAGATTCCCAATCATTACTAGATTATAAACATTTAGACAGCAAATCAAGCCACATACAGGTGGAGAAAAGTCATGATACCGGTTACAAACTTACAACTGACCGTATGATGATCAAAAGTTGGATCCTCCTGAGAGAAAGAGTGGAAGACCTGCTTCTCCCTGTCTCCACGGTCGATTAGTGTGAGAAGAATACGTATCTGATCCAAAATCGATTCAGGTACAAGTTGGTGAAAACTTAACTCCGTATTTAAAAACGCTGATGAACTTGGAGATGTATTTTCCCTTCAATTTCATGAGGATCTCCTTTTTCATTTATGGAGGCATACTTTCCAACGGATAGGTTTGGGACCTTATCAAAGGTGGTGAAGTGTTGTTAGACCTCCTCTCTTTTGAACCAAGCCGGATCATGGCTGTTTTCAGCTCTGCTCACTCTTTTGGTTGTTGTTTACTCTGAAACCCTACTCTCTTTATGGATTTTGGAGATTTGCATGTAGATAGACCTCTCACTTTTTTTTGTATGGTGGACAACACCTTAGCACCTAATCGTATACACGGACGCGTGGACGGATATACCGATGATATTTATTAGATTCTTATTACGCATGGACGGATCTAGACCGATAATCTAATTATTCTTAGTTTAAAAGTTTGAAAATATGACTGATAGAAATTTTAGTTTTAGGACAACACCTTAGCACATAATCGTATACGCGGACGCGTGGACGGATATACCGATGATGTTTATTAGATTATTATTATGCGTGGACGGATCTAAACCGATAATTTGATTAGATTCTTATTTTGAAAGTTTAAAAATATGACTGATAGAAATTTTAGTTTTAGGGAACAAAAAAAATAAAAATAAAAATCACAAAAATAAGATTCAATTATTTAACTTTTCAATTGCTAAATTTTCAAACTTAGAAATGACTTCAATTGATAAGACTTGATTTAGATCCTTAGTTTAAAAGTTTGAATATATATGAGCTATAGTGACATAAATTTTAGTTTTAGGAAACAAATAAAAAGTCTCAAAGATTTGATTTAAGTAACTTTCCAAAATGGCCAAAATGTAGATTTTCAAATGTAGAATTGATTTCAAACAATAGGTTAAATAAAAAAACATATTGTAAAGTTACATAAAATCTCCGAGCACGAATGTGTGTGATGGTTTAGTCAAACATAATTAAAAAAGATTTACTAGTAATTATTGAGGTCATTTTGCTCTTAAGCAAAAGATTTATAAGATGGGTGATAAAAAAACATCAAATTACTAATAAATCTTTTTTAAACTCATAATTCTCGCCAAAATAAATCAAATTAAAAAAAACCGAAGAAGTAAAGCTCAACACAAAATCATAAATTATTAAAACAAGTCATAAACATTGCAATTGCATAAATTCAAAAGCATACAGAACCATTGTTGATCATATTCCAATAAGGATTAGTCTTAAACAAACAATATCCAAAAACTTAATTCAAAAACTTGAAAGAAAAAGAAAAAAACAACGAAAGAGAAAGAGAGAGATTAGTTCAGCAGACAACAACACCAAAGAACTAGTCATCAACAGATGATTACCTTACAGTTCCAGAAACATAGGACTCTCAACATGATCCAGATAGACATGTATATGCGTTAGGTGAGTCCCAATTCCTTCGACCTGGATTTTTCTAGCTTTGCTTTCCTTGAGATCGTAACATAGTATATAGAACGGGTCTGTGACAAAGGCCGGTGCAAATACAAGCTCGCCGGTGCCAAGTCTACCCCTTAACGTGAAAAAATCAAACTGATCATATGAATCTGTCCAAGAAGGAATCACGATTGAAACATGTGACCAATGTGGTTTGCTGGCATCTTCAAGGACCCACAAGTCAACTTTACCGGTGAATAACACATTCGCCGCAGCTATCTTTTCGCTGTAGTGCGACAGATATTGGACATACCCGTCACTGGGTAACTTAATGACACTAAACTTTTCAGAACCAACATCAAAGCACATCAGAGAAGGAACTTTGCCTATCCAAGCTATATAATACACAACCCCATTGCTGCATACCCATTGAGTTCTAGGATTAGCAAAATGGGGATGTTTGCATTCGATCTTTCTCCATTTCTTTCTCATGGCTCCTACAGTGAAAACTTGATGCTCCTGCGACACAAGAACGCTTGATGTACTATTATGTGGTGCCGTCATGCACAACACTTTGTATTCACCATTAACAGGATCATATCCAAAGAAGTAGCTTATGTCTTCCCTCACAGTTTGGACTCTCGGCAAAGTAATAAATTGACCAGTAGTAGGATTCCCAATCATCACTCTATTATTATCATTCAGATAGCACAGCAAGCCGCAGACAGGTGGATAAAATTCACACCAGTCATCTTGATTCAGAGGTGACAACTGACCGTTTGATGATCAGAAGATGGATCCTCCTGAGAGCAAGAGTAGAAGAGCTGCATCTCATTGTCTCCACGGGCGGTCAATGAGAAAAGGATACGTGGTCGAGCCATAGATCGATTCAGGTACAAGTTGGTGAAACGTTTGCTACGGACTATCGATGACCAGGATTTAGAAACGCTGATGAACTTCGAGATGCATTTGCCCTTCAATTTCATGAGAATCTCCTCTTTCATTTCTACAGGAATCCTCTCCAACGGGTAGGTTTGGGACATTGTCAAAGGTGGTGAAGTGTAACACCCCTTCTCTTTCGACCCAAGCCGGATCATGGCTGTTTTCAGCTCTGCTCACTCTTTTGGTTGTTGTTTACTCTGAAACCCTTACCTCTTCACAGATTTTGGAGATCTGAAGATAGACCTCTCGCATTTTTTTTTATGGTGGACAAGACCTTAGCACCAAATCTTATACGTGGATGCGTGGATGGATTTAGACCGATGATACTTATTAGATACTCAGTAGCGTGGACGGATCTAGACCAATAATTTGATTCTTAGTTTGCAAATATGACTCACATCAATTTTAGTTTTAGGAAACAAATTAAAAAGTAAAATAAAATGTCAGATTTTGGAGATTTGTATCACATTTTTTTTAATGGTATATGCGGACGCGTGGACAGATCTAGACCAATTAATTTACTAGATTTTAGTTTGAAAGTTTGAATATTTGAGCTAGTGACATAAATTTTGGTTTTAAAAAAAATTAACATTATATTTAATCAACTTTCTAAATGGCTAAAATGTAGGTTTTCAAATGTAAAAATGATTTGAAACTATAAGTAAAAAAATAAAAATAATCTCACAAATTAAGATGTAATTTTGGATTAAAAAATATTGTTTAGACATTATTTTGAAATGCATAAGATTTCAACTTATAAAATTAAAATAAATATTTCGTTTAAAATATGCCTACAATGCGGTGTTTGGATATCCCCATTTACATAATTGTCCACCGCGATATAATGATCAGCCTTTACATAATACAAGATTAGAGTGTCTTACCACGGCATACGTACCGTCAGTTTATGTATTTTGGTGGCCAATTATGTAAAATTGAGGCACCCAAACACCCAATTATAGGAACCTTCTGTTCTTCATTTATACATCCTTAGTTAGACACTTTGTCCTACTGTCACACACACTCCTACTTATTATTCTTTTAAATTTATAGGTTTAATAGGCAATCAATCATAGATTTGCTAAATGCTTGATAAGATTGAAAGGCAGACATGTAATTTGGCTCAATATTTCAAATCAAAGTATTAATAGTTCTATTATAAACGATTTAGTTCAAATGTAAAACAAAAAATTAGACAAAGAACAAAAAAAATTATAACTATTTTTATTTTATAAAGTAAACTATTTTCTCTAAATCATTGAGCTTTTCCCACAAAATCGAAATATAAGAAAACTGAGAGGTCGTCACATCAAAGATTTATCTGAAATTTGTAACAGAGTAAGAGACATTTGTCTCTTCTCTTTTAGAGAAAACAGAAATGAGAGATAAACTCTAATTAACTGGAACTTGTTATTTACATCAAATACTACACTGAGGTATATAGAAAACAAACAAACACTACTACATCATAATGAGTTGTGTCTCTTTGTACTTGTGACTCTTGGATGAAACGACACAAACCAAAACGTCACAACTTAAAAACGTTGCGATGACTCTGGAAACTCAATTATCGACCAACAGTAAAATTCAAAGATGAGAACCATGAAATTGAAAGCAACATATTACCTGGAGACTAAAGAACACTTGGAATATCGTAACTGACGGTGGTATCTCTACAGAATCAAAGGAGAAATCACAACTACGATAGCCAGAACAATAAAGCAATCACTGGACGGGTAAATGCAAAATGAAGTTTTTAAAAGAAGAAAACAGGGTTTGCTAATTAGGAAGCTCTATATATGAGAGAATGAAGGAGTGTGATGCTTGAACGAGTCAGTTCACAATATATAAGACAGCGAAGGAGTGTGATGCTTGAACGAAGCAGTGTGAACGTGTGGACATAATTCTTGGCTGCGAAGGGGTGAGAAGAAAAAACTATTTTCAACCGTAAGATCAATTTTCTTTTTATCTATACCGTTAGATTTAGCAGACCCTTAAAAAATAGGTTTGCTATTATATATAGATTTTTCACAAGTGTTCATCATTATTTTCTTTTGATAAATATTGGTAAAGCTTTATTTGCTCAAAAAAAGATATCAAATAATAATACACTAGTAGAGTATAGTGTTATAAGATATTATGATGAGCTATAAGATATTATTATTTTAGAACTCTAATGATAACACCATGCTGAGGCTCTACAAGCATTCTGAACACTGGAGAGTGTTGATATGTGGGAGAGAGGGTAAAACTAAACCTTGACACAATAAGTGACACGAGAACCTTGAGCTCCATCATCCCAAAGTTTTTCCCTAAACACAACCTTGTCCCTAAGCCAAAAGGGACGAAGGACTGAGGGTGTTTGCAGGCTTTAGAGACTCCTTCGCTAAATCTTTCTGGCTTGAATTCATTCGCGTCAGCTCCCCATATCTCAGGGTCTCTGTGCAATGTAGGGATCAACGTCCAGATGCACACTCCTTTTGGCACCACGAGGCTTCCGAGTTTTGTGTCCGCAAGGGCTTCTCTTGACACGAATGCTGCTGGTGGGTATAGCCTCAACGTTTCTTGGATAACCATTGTCACCTATATATATATATATGTGTGCAAGTGATGTTAGGTTTCTGAAAATTGTCATACTTGGAGTTCAAGATATTTTTGTTGAGAGGCAAGGTTGTAAAATTACCGTTTTGAGGTTGGGAAGAGAGTCAGCGTCAGGAATACCATTCTTGCAGAAACGAAAGACTTCATCGCGGATCCGATTTTGCCAGGAAGTGTTGAGAGCGAGGAGCATAAGACACCAAGAGACAGCAACCGCGCTGGTCTCATGACCGGCAAAGTATATGCTCTTGCAATTGTCCACCACGAAACTTTTGTAAGATTGTGTCTTGTCCTTCAAGCTACCATCACAACTACTCATAGCCCCTTCTAGTATCAACTGCATTAGATCCTTCTTGTGATCTCCCATACATTCTCTTTCCCTCTCCTTAACGGTTTCCCATATCAAAGACTCAACATGCTTCTCCAACTCATCAATCTTCCCGTTCCCATGCTTCTTGGTACCGAACAAAACATCACTTGCAACCATAATATATATTTATCAACATTACATTCCCTTAACTAATACATATAGACAGAAATGATTTTGAATTCCACTTACGTGAAGCCATTGAGGCTGAAGAGGATGTTGTTGTGAGTGATGGCCTTTTGAAGACATCTAAGCTTAGAGAAGATCTCTTTGCCTTTGGAGAAAGAGCTCCCAAAGCAAGCTCTAGAGATGACGTCAGCAGAGACAGCTCTTAGGTCTTCGTCCACTCTTATGTCACACACAATTTCTCCTTTTCCACTTTTGACCATATCTTCCCATTTGCTGAGCATTGGCATCGCCGATTCCACCACCAATCCCACCATTCCCTTGACTTTGTCGAGGAAGAACTCGGGGGCGATGATACGACGTTGATGAGCCCAATGAGGCCCATTAGAGGTGATGACACCTCGGCCGAGTATGGATTTAAGGCGCTTGGTGACGTAAGAGACTTTGCCAAGATTAAGAGTGTTGGCTTGGTTAAGTTCTTTCACCAACTTCGGGTGGTTCATGTACAAGTGTTGCTTCACCCCCGTCGAGTACGTGTACACCCTCCCTAAACATCAAATTTTTATTCCAATAAATTACTCAGATAAAATAAATGCTCAAAACAACCTTAGAAAGCGGTGAGAATCAAAATTTAGTTCCACTTAATCTTAATCAACATAACTGATGATTACTTTGTCCAAAAGAAAACAAAAGACTGATGATAAACTGTTACCGCTCCACGCGTGCTAGCGAAGCGACAACTACTTTGGTATTTTTAATATTTATCTAACTATTATTACTAGAAAAAAGGGAATCAAAATAATAGAACTGCTAACTTTTTGATCAAGTAGACCCGATCGTACAAAACCTTATTGGCTATATATATAAACTCCTGTTTTAGAAATCGCTAGGCGCTAGTCGGGTAGTCGGGGTAGGCTTAGCACCTAACAAGAAAATCAGAGATTAAACGACGATTAATCGGAAACTAGTTTTAGGGTTATTTTATTAAATTAATAAAAAATAAAAAAATATTGTATTAAATATATGTATATTCTGTTATGTTAAAAGAAAATATATCAAATAAAATATAAAATTATAGTATTGTCTTTAAAATTACGGTAAATGCATAAAACGTAATTTTAAATGAAAATTTTATGGTTTTCATTAAAAGTTTGTATATTAGTTATTGTAAAACATTATAAACTCTTAAGTTAAATGTCTAAATAACAAAAATATATATATATATTAGATTTATTTTTGGCTCTAAAACTAATCAGTATATACAAAATTAAGTGGGAAGTTATCAGATTAGACGGATTATAATTAAATTAAATAGGTATAAATGGATAATCGATGCTAAGCGGAAATTAGTCATTAATCAAAACGGAGAGGATGGGCCTAGCAATTTTACGGGGCGTAATCGGAACTAGGCAGGGATTTTTAAAACAGGTTATAAACTAATCGAAAAGACAGCGTTCGATAATTTTTAATTCTGCGGAGTTAGTTGTCATGTCAATCCATGCATACGTTACATACACATAATACACACATATATTATTATATAGGCCTTAGCTGTCAATCAGTATGAACATATGTATGAATAAAGATTTACGTATGCATGTAAAAATTGTGGCTAATATATATGGCCCTTTCAATCACTATCTATTTACAAGATTTACAAGATTTTATGAAGAGACATGAGCTTGTTTTATTTGCTATCATCCGTCCAAAATATGGAGTCGTCTAATTCAAAACGACCAAAACGGACTCATCCGCCTCGTATGTTATCATTATTCATAATCAGATATGCCTATCTACTTTGTTGACAAGAAGAAAATAAATAAATTCCTCACATACGAAAATTATATGTAGATTTCGGAGTCCTAGAAATTGTTGAAATTATGAGACTAGAGAGCATACCGTATTGTTTTCGCCAAAGGTCGAGATAAGGAAAGAGAGAAGAAGTGTAGTCATGGGCGATGATATTATGGCCAGAGTAGTGTTTAGAGTTAATCACCGTTTGTGATTGGATCTTTTGCATCTCCGGCACGTTTCCACGAAATAGCGACGGCGATGGACCTTTCACGCCCTGCATCGTCAGCTTCCTCCGCACCCTCCACTGCTCGGCCATCGCTTTACCGTACACCTGAATCCCTAAACCTAACACTCCAATAACTAGTATCCACCAAATGGTTTTGGCAATCTCTACTATCAAACTCTCCATTTTCTTATCTTTCTGTAAGAAAAAAAATGGTTATAGTTCTGAACTCACGACTTTCATTCTCTTGCTCTTCTTTGGCTATATATAGGCGACCATTTCCTTTTTGACCAAAGAAGTTTTAAATAATAAAAATGTATTTATGCATATAATAAAACCTCTATACATTAATAATGTTGGGACTATAATAAATTATTAATTTATAGTGATATTTATTAATTAATATTTATTATTTTATAGTATATATAGAGAGATTTGTTTTAATTGTTTAAAATTTAGAAGATATGAATTGAGACAATTTTATTTAGAATAAAATAAGGATTTGGATGTTATATATTGTAAAGTTTTAGACTTGAAATTTTAATATATGGAAGATTAATTCAAAAATAATTTAGAAAATAAAGTTACAATAACTATAAATAAATACACTTATACAACCAATATATATACATATATATATATATATATATATATATATATATATATATATATATATATATATATA
>NC_025704.1:16087180-16121481 GCF_000633955.1 Camelina sativa
ACACTTATATATATATATATATATATATATATTCAAATTTATGATTAATGACTTCAGTTATATTAATTAACAAACTACAATAATATCAAAATAAAAATGATGCATATTTAAAAATTGAAAACTTACAGAAATTTTTAGATATTTTTATGATATAGTTATAAATTATATTACAACACTATATTTTAAAAACCACAATATAATTAACAGTTGTTTTATATGAACAAAGTTCCATTAAAAAAGAAACTAAAATCATACTTGTATATCAACTTATATATATACACATGTAAATTTATATAATTGTTAATTTATGATATTATTTAGACCATATTTTATATTAGAATTTCAAAAAGAAAATATTATTTTATTATATTATCGATTTTTAAATTTTTTTGTACTGACTCGATTCTGACTGGTGAAATTTATTATTTTATTATATATAAAAGAGTATTTTTTAAAAATGACATAAAAAAGTAAAAATACCTGTTAATTTATTGAGGTTTTATTGTATGTAAAGATAGAGAGTACTTTGCTTTTGATGGAAATAATTGTAATATTTATAATTGTAGGCCATGTGTCTACCTATACATTTAATTTGCGTATCGGTCCATACACTAACATACATACGCATAGAGTTGGAATGAAGTAGAGAGTACTTTGCTTTTTGAGGTAAATGTTCAAATAATTAATGGTCCGTTATCTATATATGGTACTACACATATACACAGTTACGTACGTAATAAAAACATGAAAAATATGGAATCTCGTGTATGTACTCTATTTCTATCGTTCGGTCCCTCTTATTGTGTGTCTGTTCTGTTTATTGCGGGAGGGGTGCAATTGTTTTTTCTAAAAATGAAAAAAAAGAAGTTAGGATAATGTTTTAACTTGTAGATTTGGATATCTCTCGAGAAAAATCAGATCACTTTATTTTTTTGTTTATCTTGTGCCTAGTATATGTCTAAGTGAAGAGTATGATTTGTAACAAGTATCAACTATTAAGTTCTTTCATCAACATTATATTTGTAACGAAGAGAATCACATATTTTTGGTCAATTGTGATGCAGCTATGGTTAGAACTATAATTAGTTACATGTGCACAAAAGTAGAGATGTTATTAATTACTTATACAAATTATTTTCTTAGCTTAGACACAACCATATATAAGATAATAAATGAAAATATGATTTTCTTTCGAGAAATATCTAATTCTTAGCTACGTTCTTTAAGTAATCAGTAAATGTTTACAAATAGTTTTAAATGTAAGACTTGGGAAAATAATTACGTACATGATAATGCTTCTTTAATCGCAATTTGAAGTAAATTATTTGGGGGTCTGACGAATAATTATGGAATTATATATAACGTGCGTGGTGCGACTAGATACAGATTACACTAGTTGAAGATATCATCAGCTAGGGACAGTCCAGCGTCACGTATTTGGAACTTTATGTAAATATCGGAAAGTACAAACTCGAATTTATGACAAACTCTTTTGGATCTCGATCGAACGTGGTTGTAATTGCAATTGATATACCAGTCAATACCATTAGTGTTATTCATATGTATACAGTATACCCATATTCAAATCCACATAATACAGTTTGGCTAAAATTCTTTTGATAGTCAACCTAATTAAAATACTTATGGTCGAGGTTAAAGAATAACACAAAATTTTCAATTATTTAGAACCTATAGAAATAATATATGTATGTTTAGTTTAGATATAGATTTCGATCTAAGATCTGATCAAGAAAAAGAAAACATATCATATAAGATGTCCAAATTATAACATACGATGCCTTTTCCTACGAAGTTGCATAGTGAGAATACTTTAGTTTATTACGTGGAGGAGCCAAGGGATGTTGACTTTTTGTGTGACATTTTGTAGTCAACGATTATTTCTGTGAAAAGGAAGAAAAAAAAACATGATAAAGCATTGGTTATCCAATTTGACGAGGACTAGGACATTACTTAGAAGACTCAAATTGTAGTGAAAACTAGTTAGCGGTCCAGTTACCAGTGGTAGATATGGCCGTTCTGCTTTAACCTAGAGTTGTATATACATAATACATGTCTGGTTTAATTCAATAAGATTTCCATGTTTTATATATGGTCTGGTCTCTTCCTTTAACTATTTATAATTTTACTGAATTAGTTGAACTAAAATGTCATCTATATATCTTTCTTTTCACGCCAACAAACGAGACTAGAATGCATGCCATCTAAACTCAAATTATTGGGATCCCTCGGATGACAGCCACAGCCAAATACTTAGATCTACAAATTCTCGTAACATTACTAATTGTCAAATATTTGTTATTGGGTCATAAACCATATTTTCTTCAATGCTCCATCAAATTATATTTATGAAAATATCGACCTTTGAACATCCGTGGAAACAATGACTTTTAGGTTGTTTATAAGCCGTCGATAGTTATTCTTACAAAAAATATGATCAAATTCATCAACAATCCCGATCTTACTCCTAATTTTTTTTTGGCAATGCTAGTTTTTTCATGCCAACTAGTATAACCTTTTTGTTGGCTTCCATCTAAACTTAACCAAAATTTTGTCATCGCGCTAGTTAATTTCGATGTTACTATCTTGGAAATCAAAAATATGACATCAATCACATATCTCGACAATGCATATGGCATCATTCTAAACAAAAATATCCCTCCCACCGTTTGATAAGATCGCCACTAATTAGATCACAAAACTTTTTTAAGTATAAAAAAAAAAGAAAATGTCTAGACAATTTGGTGATTCAATTCTAGATAAGTTCACATTCTTTTTTTTTTCTTAAATATCCATAGGAAAAAAAAAATCTTCTTTTATTGTGTGTGGTATACAATGTATATCTAAAGGTAACTAAAAGTTGAATAAGATTTAGTTGTTGTTTAGGTACCAACTTAACTTCTTCTAATACATCCAAGATGACTAAGCATTGATTTTGGTTTGCCATATAGAAAAATATTCACAAATAGAAGATGAAATTATGAGGACTAATTAATAAGCTACACTACTGTCTGTTAAAGTTTTTTTTAGCGAGTAAGAAAAAAAGGACTCGATGTGGATTGTCAACATCACAGTAGAGATCAAGGAAAAGATCTCTTTCAATGTTCATTGAACATAGTAACGAACTTCAAGTTCCCTTTGTCCCTTGTACTTCGTTTTTTTCTTAACTTTATGTATTTTCATTATTCTATGTCATCATGTTTTCCTTTTATTCAGTTAAAATTGTTTTGTGTTACGTACACAATCCTCAACATATAAGGATTACCTTAATTTAATGTATTTTAATTGATTAAAATTTTTATAGATTCTAACCAAAATATGATGGAACATATTTCACCGTCGACTAATTTACTTTGGTTTGATTTTATATCCTCAACAAATATGTCAATTTTATGTATTCAATACTTGGGGATATATTTCCGTTGGCTATCAATTTTTTTCTCGTTAAAAATTGCAAAAGTATATGAATAACGAGAGATTAATGACAATAGATAAACAAATAATATCTGAAAAAACATAAAATTTGCTGCTATATAAAGCTTTAATTGCAAATTTGGTGAAGGTTTAATAAAATAATGACAGTCACAATGAAGAAAACATATATAAGCATATTAATATCGAGAGATTAATGACGACGGATAAAAAAATAATATATGAAAATATAAAATTTGTAGCTATATATCGCTTTTAGATTACAAATTTAGTAAAAAAATTAGCAAAACAATGACAATGACAATCACAATAGCGAAAACGTACATAAGCATATTAGTAGTAGAGATTAATGATGATGGATAAATAAATAATATATGAAAAACATGAAATTTGTTGCTATGTAGCTTTATTTGCAAATATGGTGAAAAATTTAGCAAAATAATCACAGTCACAATGACGAAAACATATATAACCATATTAATATCGAGAGATTAATGATGATGGATAAATAAATAATATATGAAAATATGAAATTTGTCGCTATATATATATAGTTTTTAAATTGCAATTTAGGTGAAAAAATCTAGAAAAATTATGACAATCACAATGGAAAAAACGTACATAAGCATATTAATTGTGAGGGATTAATGACGATGGATAAACAAATAATAATTTATCGCTATATGTAGCTTTAATTGGAAATTTGGTGAAAAATCTAGCAAAATATCGACAATCACAATGAAGAAAACATATATAAACATATTAATATCGAGAGATTAATGATGATGGATAAATAAATAATAAAAATATGAATTTGTCGCTATATCTAGTTTTTAAATTGTAAATTTGGTGAAAAAACTAGCAAAATAATGACAATCAAACGTAGGTGAGCATATTAATAGCAGAGATTAATAACGATTGATAAAAAAAAAATATCTTAAAAACATGAACTTTGTCGCTATATATAGCTTTTAGTTGCAAATTTAGTGAAAATATAGAAAAATAGGGATAACTAAAATGACAAAAACATGCATAAGCATATATTTAATAGCGAAAAATTAGTGACGACGGATAAAAACAGTATATGAAAACATGATTTTGTCGCTATACATAGTTCTTAATTGCAAATTTAGTGAAAAATATACGTGTATTCAATTTGTCGCTATTAGTAACAAACTTTTGACGGTGAAAATTTATCGTTTTAAATAGAATTTATATAATTTAAGTAGCTCATGAATGTTGAAAGTAAATAAAGCATTAGAAAAATAAGTAATGTAAAAAAGAAAAATGTTTAAAAAAACAAAATTTTAAGGTATGGTTGTTCAGCAATGCATATACGAACATATTTCTTTCTTTAAATTATAATAATTTTTTGTATATGTATTGTGAAGATATGTCATAGAATCATAATATTCATTTGATTGTGAAAACCAGTTCACATATGCTTGTTTAGAGGTTTTCCAGTTGTATTTACAACACAATTTATGATATTATCTAGTCATGTATATTTTTAATAGCCAAGGTGTCATAATTTACGTGGCTAAAGTGATTTTAGCAACATATACACAATATGTGGTCAATGCTATTGGCTAAAAAAAATTCTTTTTGCTAGTCATAGAAAATTAGCAATAGATTGTTTGAAAATGTGGCAATGATCACAAATTTGGCAGTAGAGAAAATTATGTTAGTAGCTAATAATGACTAATTTGCCACAAATTAACAACTAATAATCTCTGACCGCGTAGCTACGAGTGAAAATTTGCTAAGGAAAATAAGCTATGCTAACCATAAAAAGCAACTGTCAAATTGATAATAATGGATATGTCCAGACTCCAGTTTATAGAAAATGATGCAGTGTAGTCTCATTAACCTTTGGTGTTCATGGTAAGCAAATAGTTCCACAGACTTTACCTTTCTTCCTTTAGTGTCTTCACTATGCAAAAATGGTTTTAACATATTGGTTTCACAGGATGTGTGCATGGTGTGGATGGTCCGAAAGCTACAAAAATGCACTACAACAAATATTTACATTGTTAGCGCGAGAAAACTGCTATCATAGATATTACATAGCGTTATCGTAAATGCTGTGACATCGGCAGCCATGGTAGACCCCCTACATACAATAGCGTTTTTGACATGCTATAATAAATATCTACATACGATAGCATTTTCATATTATAGCACTAATCGAATGCTATAATACATTTTATGGTAACACCAAATTAGTGTTATTGTTTTTGCTATATAAATTTTATAATTTGTATATTTGAATCCTATTTTGCAGAATTTATTTAATTGGATATATATATATATATATATATAAATTGTTTTTCATAAAATCACCAACATACATAAAATTATTATTTGATTAACCAAAAGAAGTTTTACATAACAATCTTAATTAAAATAAACTAACATGTATTGTGTTTACAAGAAAAGAGAAGCTTCTCTATCTCCAGAACTTGGTGCACACAAGAAGAAATGAAACAAAGTTCAGCATTTCCAAAGCAGTAACACTAGTTTTAACTTTCACCAGAGCTGTTTGTCTTTTGTTGAGTCCCTCGAGGATAAAAGAGAATGCCCCAAAAGTGAGACAACTCTGTAGAAGAGCTTGTGGAGCACCTTCAACACATACCATAAAATTACCGGTTAGCTCTCTTCTATGTCAGGACTAAAAGTACTTATATGATGCTGAAATGCTTGCAGGATCAGTCTATTTAAGAGACCCAATGCTATATTAGCAAATACGATGAGAATGATGGATTTTGGATTACCGGGGAAACTAAGAGCAAGACCAGTGCAGCATCCCGCAACTCCAACATTAATGGCTGCAAAACAAGAACAAATAACAATATAAGTAAGAGCGACATTACAATTTCATGTAAGAACTAATGATTGGCAACTTAAAAAGAGGAAGAGATTTGAAGAGTCTTACCGTCATCTTTCCCACGCACTTGCTTGAGAAGGCAAACAACCAAACTATGGACTCCAGATAAAACAGCAAAAGTCTTGAACAAAAAGAAAGCAATCAATACTCAGTTTCGTGGAAGAGCCATATAAGCAAAAAGCGTAAAGATGAGAGTGAGTGTGTACCTTTGCAGACTGCCCTGCATCTGCAAATGATCCTTTAAAGCCTTTCTTCTTGAACAATCTTGAACCTGAACAACCCAAAACAAACATATCTCTATCTCGTGAGATTATTTGTAACAATTCAATCATCATAATACTTCAAAAGCTTACAGCAACCACTCTTATCACATTTGACACTCTACAACGAAAAGTAAACTAACTTAATTGCAAAAACAAAATCAAACTTGAGAAATATGTTCAATCCCCTAAATCTGAGATTGTTACAGTAATTCTAAAACACTTACTGATTGCTCAAAACCTAATCCAGGAATATTGAAATCAAATCAACTAAAGAAACTCAATCTTTTTCCCCAATAATTCTCAATTTACTATCATCAGAGAGTAAACGCAAACAGCTGAGTAAATAAAAAAAACAGGCATAGAGGAGGAGATGAAAGAAGAAGGCTCTTGGTCTTGTAGTTCTGCCTGCACACAAAGTTTGGCAAGAGAGAGACTAAGATATCACAAATCGATTTTAAATTTAGGGTTTATGACAGTAAAGTCTCAATTAGCCACCGTCGCTGGAACACCAATACGGTGATAGTGTCAGAATTAGCCAAACACCATTGTTCTCAAAGAGATAGAAACAAAGCTAAAAGCTTTCACCTTTCACACACAATTAAAGCGACCTAGAAGGCAACAATTTAAGACAAAGACTTAACGAGAGAGAAGAACACCAACATGTTAAGAGACCCACGAATCTGAATCCACCAAAAAAAAAAAAAAAAATATTCAACAAAGCTGAAAGATGTGACGCCATATCTGGGACAATAGGAGAGATCTTAGTAATCTCTACCAACTACCTCAAGTGCAGATCTGTGGCTGGTCTCGTCTTTTCGTCGGTGCCTCGAGGGTAACACAAAAGGGCAAAAACCGACGATATTGTAAATCAAATCTAGGGTTTAGTGTAATCATCGCGAAGATTTTAAAGAGGAAAAAAAAATTTGAATCTGAAGATAGCGAAGAGGTATTTGAGGAGAGGAGAAGAACTGAAGAACGATAGAAAACAAACGAGAGAAATTAGGTTTTAATTGGTAATAACTAATAAGTGATTTTTTTTTCTAGGTTTTTAAGTGTTTTGGCGTTACAAAGTGAATTATTTTGGCTAAGTATTGGCGGACAAAACAATTTTAGATTCCCACCTAGAGATTTTCTATCTTAGCGTTTAATAAAAGCTATAGTATAATAACCAAAATTACAAACAATCTTTAATAGCAGTTGAGGAAATCGAGCTATTGTCATGTGCTATGAATGTGGACTTTTTTTGTAGTGATGATTCGTTGTAATGAAGAAAGAGAGAATTGGGACTCTGCAATAGAAGCAAGAGTAGACCTACACACACCATCTTCTTCGGTCACATTGTAAACATACAAATTTGTGTCTGTTCTAAAAACCAGCTGCATATAATTGGATGCGGTTAGTTACTTTATTATTAAGACATTAGTAATGCGATACTTTTTGACATAAATATAAGATTTGAAAAACTGACAGTAAGTTAATGCTTCGATTGTGGTGTAGATAACGCAAATATATTGGCGGAGAGTCCAGAAGAATGTTATGCAACTGGAATGGATTCGTCTATTTTGAAACCAGCTACATTGCAGAAATTGAGATTTATTTTGTGTTTATAAATTGAGTGGCTTGTGTGTATGTATATACTAAAATTGTAATCTTTAGTCATTTTATCATCAACTAATGTTACATTTCCTAGTTTTCTCTTGTTTTTATCATCATATTTGAGTGTGTTTTTTTTTCTTTATCTATACACATATTGATGTGATCGTAGGACGGGAGCTCGACCAAAACGACCAAGACACACTGGACGTGACTGAGACGCCTGACCAAGACGCCCCGGATGCGGCCAAGACGCCTACCTCGAACGCGGCCAAGGCACAAGCAATCCTGCCAGGAGCCACAACTCGATCAAGGAGTTCAGCAAAAGCGGCCAAGCAGCGGATCAACCTCTTTGTTCGATCATTCGTCCAGCATCAACTGACCGATGAAGACCTCGAAGGTTCAGTTCGTTTGGTCTTCACTCTTACCCAAGAGTGAAGACAACAAAGTCACTTAAGCAAGAATTTGTACTCTTTTTCCTTACTCCGGGTTTTTCCCATTGGGTTTACCGGAGAAGGTTTTAATGAGGCATTGAGCTTGGTGCACAACGCCCTAAGACTAAGTCGCTTCACGCGTCAAGGCCAAGGCGGTTATCCTTTTCCCTTTTATCTTTTGGTTTAATTACGAACTTTGGAATATTCCTTTTTAGACCGTTGAGAGTGTTATGTTGAAAGTCACAAGAGGCGACTTGTTCCATTTACAAGGAGAACACGTCTAAGGAAAAATGTGCGTATCAAAACGAATCCGCGTGTCCCTAAGCCCTCTCTTGACCTAAGTATTTAAACCCTCTCTTAGCTCTTTGTTCTGCTTAGACTTGAATGAAAATAAAACTTTTCTCAAAGAGAGATTCTTTGATCTTGTCTCATCCTTTCTCTAGTTCAATCCGGTATTGTTCTAAGGAAGAACCCTAACGACCTCAAACCGGGTTTGCCGTCGTTAGTGACCGTATCAAGAGGAGAGCCAAACCTCTTGTGTCATCGTTCAATCCATCTACTCTTTCTTCATTCCATTTCATCTCGCTCTCACTGTCGTTTTCTACCACATCCATCCGATAGCCGCATCCATCCGTCCGTATCGTATCCGTCCATTCCGATAGAGGCTTCACGACCGTTTTCGCACTCTTTCTTCGTTCCAATTCATCTCGCTCTCACCATCGTTTTCTACCGCATCCATCCGATAGCCGCATCCATCCGTCCATATCATATCCGTCCGTTCCGATAGAGGCTTCACGACCGTTTTCGCAAACGGTTCGTTGGAATCTCCTCAAACTCCGTTTCACTCGTTTGAATCGTTCCTAGTTTCTAAATCCCAAACCTTGTCCAAGGAAAGTTTTGTGTATCTCACTCTGTCCGAAGACGCTTCCTCCGTCCGTTCCGCATCCGCGACCTTCGGTCACATCAGCTTGGTATCAGGGCTTCAAAAGCTCCTGAAAGGTTGTTTCATTCTAAAACTCTTCCCTTTTGTTTAAAGTTTCAATCTTTATCTTTTTGGGTAGCCTAGTATGCATTATCTCGTTTCGCATGTCCCATTGTTCATTTGGTGTATGTTTGGTGTTGTCAAGCGATTGTTTAGGTTGTTTAGCTTTCGTATTGTTCATCTTGTTCGTCTTAGTGTTCATCTGTGTTCTTGTGTGGTTACTTTTAGATAGATAAAGTTAGGATTTCATTTTGTTTCCGCGTTTTTGTTCTTGACCATAAAGCATTTCTTGTCGTATAGTACTTTTGCTTTTGCTTTTTGTTTTGGTCATAGGTTTAATTTGTGTGAGCTGTCCTCAATCATTTGGTGACGAAATAAAAATCTATTGTGTGGTCCTATTGAACGTTTGGTTCTCACGCGTTTGTGTTATTTTTGCTTTTGTGTTGCGAGGTTTAAATTCAAATCCAAGACGCGTAGAGAAGCTACACGTCACCATAGACCGTACGGACGATGGCCGAAGAACCACCTCCAGCATCACCCGAGATAGGAGTCACCCTCGCCGCATTACGAACCGGCATAGAACAGCTTGCGGAGCGTTTAACAAGAATCGAACTGTTAAACCCTCCCCGTGAAGATTCTTTGCCCGCAAGGCGACCACGACGAGAGCCGGCGAGCGACCAGTCCGAGGAGGACTTTGAACCGAGGCCTAGATAACGTCACCAACATGAAGATCCATACGAAGAAGCTCCAAGGCACCACGAGCCAGCTCATAAGATGATCGCACCGACGTTCGCTGGTAAATACGACCCAGAAGCTTACCTCGAATGGGAAAGCCGCATGGAGCATCTATACTCGTGCCACGCCTACCCAGAGCTGCGCAAGGTTCAATACGCCGTAGCTCAGTTCACCGATCACGCTCTTACTTGGTGGGATCGCCTTGAAGCTGAGCAGCGCCGCAACCGAGAACGACCTATCACCGTTTGGGAAGTCTTAAAGGTCGAGATGTGATGGCGCTACGTGCCCCCGTTCTATCACCGAGAGCTCTAGAAGAAGTTTTGGAGGCTCACTCAAGGCGCACGCCCCATAGAAGAGTACTACGAGGAGTTGAGCACTTGCGCAACCGATTGCAAGTTGACGACTCCGAAGAGTCACTCATGGCTCAGTTCTTGGATGGGTTACAAGAACGCATTGCGCGCAAGGTCGAGCGTCAGCCCTATCAAACCTTTGAAGAGTTGTTGCATCTCTCGGTGCAAATTGAGAGTCAAATCAAGAAGAAGAACGCCTCCGTGACTCGTACCAGAACTCAAGGACTTCCGACTTGGTCTCCTAATGCATCGCCATCAAACCGCTCTCAAGAGAAGCCGAAGGCAACTAATGTTGACACAAGGTTCAAACCGCGAGAACCGGCCACCAATAAGCGCCAAGACCCGCGACGCAACACTACCAACGTCCGGAGCCATGACATTGTTAGCTTCAAGTATCAAGGGAGAGGCCACTACGCTCGAGAATGCCCGAACGCACGCACCATGATCCTTACCGAAACCGGCGAGTTCGAGTCCGACGACGAGGCGACCGAGGATAACGTTCGAGGAGAGGCTGAAGTGGAAGAGCTGAGCCCAAAGTCGGAGAGCTGTTAATGATTCGCCGCATCCCGAACGCAAGCGTAGCCACCGACAACGTCAACCAGCGCGACAACATCTTCCACACTAGGTGCAGTGTAAATGGTAAAGTTTGTGGCTTGATTATAGACGGTGGATCTTGTACAAATGTTGCAAGTTCTAGTCTTGTCAAGAAATTATCTCTTGAGACCACAAACAACCCTCTTCCTTATCGTTTGAAATGGTTAAATGACAAGATTGTGATCCACGTCAAAGAAAAGGTCATGGTCTCGTTTAGTGTAGGTCTGTATAAGGACCAAGTCCTATGCGACGTGGTGCCTATGCAAGCTAGCCACCTCTTATTGGGGCGACCATGGCAGTTTGATAAGCAAACCACGCATTGCGGTCATACAAACCAATATTTCTTCGTCCATGACAACAAACGTATTTGCTTGAAACCCTTGAGCCCCACGCAAGTTCATGAAATGCAAAGTAGGTTGTCAAAAGACTCGGACGATAAAAAGAACTTTTCAGTTCAATATGGTGATGTTAGAAAGTCCATTAGTGACTCTGGCCAAGTGTTACTAATGGTCTTTCGAGATTTATTGCTTATAGGCCTTGAAGGATCGATAGACGCCCTACCGGAGGTGATTCGCGATGTCTGCCGACGTGTTCCCCGGTGAGCTTCCCGAAGGTCTACCACCGATCAGAGGCATTGAGCATCAAACTGATCTCGTTCCAGGAGCACAGCTTCCTAACCGGCCAGCCTACCGAGTCAACCCCAAAGAGGCGAAGGAGCTCGAGCGCCAAGTAGCGGAGCTTATGTCACAAGGATACGTTCGTGAAACCTTGAGCCAGTGCGCAGTTCCTGTTCTCCTCGTGCCCAAGAAGGACAGATAGTGGCGCATGTGTGTTGACTGTCGAGCCGTCAACAATATCACCATCAAGTATCAACATCCCATACCGCGGCTCGATGATATGCTCGACGAACTAAGTGGCACCAACGTCTTCTCAAAGATCGACTTGAAGAGTGGCTACCATCAAGTTCGCATGAAGGAGGGTGATGAATGGAAGACAGCCTTCGAAACAAAACAGGATTTGTACGAATGGTTGGTAATGCCATTCGGTCTTTCTAACGCTCCTTCTACATTTATGCGTCTCATGAACCACGTTTTAAGAGCTTTCATCAATAAGTTTGTAGTGGTTTACTTTGATGACATCCTCGTGTATAGTTCTAGTCTGTCTGATCATGTTAAACACTTAGAAGCTGTCTTGTTTACTCTCCGCGAAGAGCAACTGTACGCCAACTTGAAAAAGTGCGTCTTTGCTGCTGATGAATTAGTGTTTTTAGGTTTTGTTGTGAGTTCGCAGGGCCTTAAGGTCGATGGAGATAAGATACGTGCGATAGAGGAGTGGCCCATGCCAACAAGCATCACACAAGTCCAATCGTTCCACGGTCTCGCAAGCTTTTACCGGAGGTTCGTGAAGGACTTCAGTACAGTGGCCGCGCCCCTCACCGCCGTTATCAAAAAGAATCAAGAGTTTAAGTGGGGAGAGGAGCAAGACCGAGCGTTCACTGAGCTCAAGCGCCGCCTCACGCAAGCCCCCTTGTTGACCTTACCTGACTTCAACAAAACGTTTGAGGGTGAATGCAATGCTTCGGGAGTTGGGATCGAAGCAGTTCTTACTCAAGGAGGCCGACCCGTGGCGTATTTCAGTGAAAAGCTTAGTGGTGCGGCGCTCAACTACCCGACTTATGACAAAGAACTATACACCCTCGTTCGTGTGATGGAGGTTTGGCAACATTACTTGTTGGCGAGAGAGTTCGTGATTCACACCGATCACGAAACGTTGAAGCATCTTCGCGGCCAAACCAACTTGAAGAGGAGACACGCAAAGTGGGTTAGGGTTCATAGAGTCCTTTCCTTACGTCATCATGTACAAGATGGGAAAAGAAAACGTGGTGGCCGATTCTATATAAAGAAGACATGCGCTGATCACTACGATGGATGCGCGAGTGTTAGGTTTTGAAACCATCAAGGACGCATACGCTGGAGAGGCTGAGTTTGGTGACTGTTTCCAGAACCATGGGAAGGGAATTTACACCAAATTCTATCTTCATGAGGGGTTCCTGTTCAGAGGGCGTCGGCTATGTATACCGAATGGTTATATCCGAGAGTTGCTTGTTCGAGAAGCCCACAACGGAGGCTTATCAGGTCATTTCGGCATCACTAAGACATTGGCCGTGCTTCGAGAGCACTTCTACTGGCCAACAGACCATTCAGGATCGTTGAAAAGATCAACGATAATGCCTACCGACTCGAGCTTCCAAGTGAGTATACCACATCAACTTCTTTCAATGTCACTGACCTCATCCCGTTTGATGTAGGTGAAGACGGAGATGTTTTGTCCCCAAAACCTTTTCAATGGGGAGGGAATGATGTGATCGTAGGACGGGAGCTCGATCAAGATGACCAAGACACGCTGGACGCGACCGAGACGCCTGACCAAGACGCATCACACGCGGCCAAGATGCCTACCTCGAACGCGGCCAAGGCACCAGCGATCCTGCCAGGAGCCACGGCTCGATCAAAGAGCTCAGCAAAGGCGGCCAAGCAGCGGATCAACCTCTTCGTTCGATCATTCGTCCAGCATCAACCGACCGATGAAGACCTCGAACGTTCAATTTGTTTGGTCTTCACTCTTACCCAAGAGTGAAGACAACAAAGTCACTTAAGCAAGGATTTGTACTCTTTTTCCTTACTCCAGATTTTTCCCATTGGGTTTACCGGAGAAGGTTTTAACGAGGCATTGAGCTTGGTGCACAACGCCCTAAGGCTAAGTCGCTTCCCACGTCAAGACCAAGGCGGTTATCCTTTTCCCTTTTATCTTTTGGTTTAATTTTGAACTTTGGAATATTCCTTTTTAAACCGTTTAGAGTGTTATGTTGAAAGTCACAAGAGGCGACATGTTCCATTTACAAGGAGAACATGTCTAAGGACAAATGTGCAGATCAAAACGAATCCGCGTGTCCCTAAGCCCTCTCTTGACCTAAGTATTGAAACCCTCTCTTAGCTCTTTGTTCTCCTTAGACTTGAATGAAAATAAAACTTTTCTCAAAGAGAGATTCTTTGATCTTGTAGAATCTTTTCTCTAGTTCAATCTGGGATTGTTCTAAGGAAGAACCCTAACGACCTCAAACCGGTTTTGCCGTCGTTAGTGACCGTATCAAGAGGAGAGCCAAACCTCTTGTGTCGTCGTGCAATCCATCTACTCTTTCATCGTTCCATTTCATCACGCTCTAACAGTCGTTTTCTACCGCATCCATCTGATAGCCGCATCCATCCGTCTGTATCGTATCCATCCGTTCTGATAGAGGCTTCACGACCGTTTTCGCAAACGGTTCGTTGGAATCTCGTCAAACTCCGTTTCACTCGTTTGAATTTTTCCTAGTTTCGAAATCCCAAACCTTGTCCGAGGAAAGTCTCGTGTATCTTGCTCTGTCCGAAGACGCTTCCTCCGTCCGTTCCGCATCCGCGATCTTCGGTCACATCACATATTCTCTACCAAAAAAAAACTTATTTTACTATATATATTTTTTACTTCTCATATTCATATTCTCTTTGTTCCCACGTTTTCATAGTTTAAATATTATCTTCCGCGCCTTCATTACTTTTCTCTCTTTCTATGAACACATGTTATGTTCTAAAAGACTTTTGCATCAAACCCAAACATATGGTGTCAATGACTCAATTATTTAACATTGCTGGCGTAGTGTTTGATGATATCTGTTACATAGGAAACCATGTTCTTAGCAACAGAGTTCAAAGTTTTTATTATTATTATTATTATTATTATAAATCGTGAATAATATTACCAAAAGTAAAACTTAGTTACAGAAGCTTAAGGCCCGGGGCATGGAGTTTCTTAGGCTTAAAAATATTAAAAAGCTTAATGAATCTAGAAACAACTTAGAGGAGAACGGTGAGTTACCAAACCATTGAGACAATAATCTACTACAACCTTTATGATATCTACGAGCGAGAAGAGTATCCCGGATGCTTCTATTTTTGTTGACTGGCAAACTCTTATCTCATGCTCTTGACAAAGTCCCTATCAGTCCAATCTCATCAACTCACCATAAGATACTGCTTCCAATCAACGGTATATCATATCTGGCAAGAGCGTAACAAGCGACGTCATGGAGAGAACCCCAGTACTCCCTCAGCACATCTTGTCAAGCTTATTGATAAAAACATCAGAAACAGATTCACTGCAATCCGTAATCAAGGTGACTACTCTTACGATGATGGGCTGGCTTTATGGTTTGCTATGCGTCCCTAAGAAGCAAAAAGCGTTTCCAAACCTTTTGAGTTAATTTTGTTTCAGTCTTATTCAATGTAAATCTCAAATAAAAGGCCACAGCCATCGTAAAACAGTCTTTGAGTTTGAATTAATTTAGCATTCAATTCAAAAAAATATCAGCCTCTAGCTACCACTTTGAAGCGTATTGCGCTGCCCAGGCTACTGTCTATCTCCTTTGGCGAGACAGAAATAATCGTCTGCACAACTCTATCTGCAGCAGTTTTTACTATCTACTGTTTTGTTTTATCAATTCTGAACTGAATTAAGGTTTTATAATTTTTTAAATTAACCGTATTATATATAAATAGGAAATTTCATATATTTTCTCCGCTTGATTAATCATCCTGCAACGTTATCCCATTTTTAAATGATCTACTGTATTTGTATGATTGCATTTTGCATAAACAAAAATGTGAACCCACAGACACAGATACTTAAGGAATGTGTAGACTACTAGACTGAGGAGACATGTTCACTAATTATATTAACAAATTAAAGAATCAAAATCAATATTTATAATTAAAAATTATAAAATAAAGAAGACGAAGCTAGATATGATTCTTAGATGTCTCACAAAGTCATATATAAACAGATCGATACATCAATACAGACAGAAATATATTCGTATCTAAGTTTGATTCACAAACCAGATCTCGAATAATTTTATGACTTTTTTAGTTGTATGAATAAATAAAATATATTCTCTGGCTTCACAGTAAATCTATAAGCCTCTCCCACGTACGTGGAAGCGAATCTCTCCGGCAGGCAAGCACAAATCAATATCACCCATCTCTCTATCTATCTATAGCTTGCGTACATCAATCACTTTCGCCTTTCACATGTTACAACTACCATTATATGTATCATAGGTGCAATTTTGCATGCATTTTACGTCCAATATAAGTATATATGTGCATAATAAAATATATATATATATATATATATATATATATGTATTGTTATGCTTCACGTGATGGAGAGATATGGAGTCGTGATGAATAAGATCGCCCTTTGGCCTAACCAACAGGTACGTAGTTTAGTAATTAGTGAAAGGAGAGAGTAACTTCAGATGCTTTGATGGTGGAAAATAGAATATATTTTTACAAGAGTGTTCCTTTAGTTTTATTCATACGATCTAGTGGATTATTTGCACATGATTGATCCAATTTAGAAGAATCTATCTTCTTTTCTTTGTTTTAATAATATTTCTTTCTTTTCTAATTAGTTGTTTTAAGTGATGTAGATTTGAGGGAATCATCTATATATTATGATTTATGAACAAATTAACAACAAAACAAATTTTGCAGACATGTTATCGTGGGAATAATTTTTTTGTCAACCCATTTTTTAATTAAAAACGGCACAGGAATATTATCCCACATTTGGGTGAAACAAACCATTTTCGAACCCGACATTTTGTTTTTGCTTTGACATAACTGTAAATATCATTAGAAGTGAAAGTTTTCGATTTACATAAGATAAAACTTATGGTTTTTAAGACCTTGTCAAAAAAAAAAAAACATGACAACATGTATTGATAAAATAAAAAAACACAGAAGTCATCTAAGCCAACAAATTAAACCTTCTATATAATAATAAAAATTAAGAAGTTTGAGATGATCGAACTTCGTACCTTGTGTTTGTGTGTGCAGTGAAACAAGTCATTTAGAAGGTTTATTGTTCTAGCCTTCTAGGCGATTGCTTAAAATTTTTTTACTGTATATGTTTACTTGTATAGTTACGTACGTAGACTAAAGTAAAAAATCAGTTTTTGGTATTTGGATACTTTGTATTGAACAATAATATCTCGAATTTATTATCAAAAGGCAAATCGGTTGGAAAATCAAAATCGTATCTAAAATCAGTCATTGTACGTGGTTAACAATGTATTGACAAACATGACCGATATCGATCGATCACAAACTCTAAATACTCGAATTCCAATATGTTTAGGCAGAATATAATTAAGGAAATGGTGGATTTACGGTTAAAATAATTAAACATAAATATTTACAAACTTCTTGTGAGAAGAAAAGATTTTAACTGAGATATATCTTTAAAAGAAAGATTTTATATATATAATTTTTTAACTAAGAGAAAAAGTCAATGGCGAACCGCTGGTTCCCCGAGTATCGTCATTTCGGCCAACTTCCTTCTTCAGCTGCGGCTGAAGGCAGTCCCAACCGTCCTCCACCCTTTCCTCCTGACTCTCCTAACCTTAGCCCTTTCCCCTCCTTTTCTGAATTTCCTCCTCTTTCCCTTATTTCTCCTGTTTCTTACCATCTACACTCTCCTCAAACTGATTACGTAGATCCTGAGAGAGTGATCCTTGCACTTCCTGCTCAACATAAGTCTACTCCTGTGGTAGTGAATGCTCAGGCACAAGAAATTCTAAATTCGTATCATGCTTCCCTAAGACAAAACCCTAGATCTGAAACTCGAGCTACAGTTGCAATTGGAAACACTGTAGTTCAGACAGATGGATTACTATCCACCCCACCTCCAAAGGTGGTTCGTCGCTTCATCAAAGCTACTCAAACTGCTAGTACTCAGTTAGTCGACCAAACAGCGTCTCAGGTTGCTCCTGGTCCAACTGTTACTACTGCTGCAAACTCTCCTTCTACTGTAACCCAGGTTTCAGTTGCTCCTACTCTTGCCTCAAACCTACCAACTCCTCCAGTTACTGGTCCTCTTCCTCCTGAAATAGTAGTCCCTGTTCCCCAAATTCAAGTACCCTCAACCCCTACTACCAGCTCTTTGGATGCAGCCCCTTTGTTACATGCTCTAAACCGTATTCCCTCGCAAAGTCCCACTGTTCCTCCTCCTCAAAGCAAGCCAATTCATTCCCTAGCTCAAAAACTAAAATCTGTTGCGGACAGGTCACTCACAAGGTTAGCCCCGGTTGATTTTTCGTCTACATGAAAGCCTCGTGTCACTATCTCGGATTTCGTTTTCCATGAAGGTGCTGAAATTCATAAGGATTTCATTTTTGGTCGTTTCAAAGGAAGACTGCCAACCTACAAGCATATTCAAAGTGTTCTTAGTCATATTTGGGGTAAAGGGCAAAGATTTGAAATCCATCTAAATCATGCCAATAACTCAATGCTAGTCAGGTTGCCAAATGAATACCTGAGAACAAGGATCCTTGAAAAGAAAATGTGGTACATTAGGGAATGTATATTTTTGGTGGCTCAATGGGATGCCTCGGGTGGAGCAAGCACTGATCTTGATGCGATCCCCATCTGGGCACATCATAAAGGAATGCCTTTTGATCTGATGTATCACAAAGGAATCAGCCTGGTTGCTGGACTAGTTGGTGAACCTAAAGAGATGGACGAGTTTACAAAGAATTTGGTTAGCCTCTCTGTTGCCCATGTTAAAGTTGAAAGAAATCTCAATGAACCCTTACCTTCCTCAATGGAAGTGGAAAGGAAGAGTGGTGAAGTCATCACTATTGAGGTTGAGTATATGTGGGTCCCGCCTACGTGTTCCAACTGCAAGGAGATAGGCCATGTAATCAGATTATGTCCGTCTGTAACCCTTTCCTGGACCCAAACGAAAAAAATCATCAGTTAAGGAATCTGTAAAAAGCACTGCTGATAGACTAGTTTTCACCAAGGATATCAATTCCCTATGCAGTTGTAGTACAAAGGATTATCAATCCAAATGGTTGTGTATTGCTAGCAGATAGGATGCAATCAGAATGAGGCAAGTCAAGCCAAGCAATAGGGGGTTTGGTTCTAACAATCCTAATATAAACAGAGTAAAAGAATATAGACAAGTAAACCACACGACCTAAGCACTCGATGCAAGCAATCGAGTACAGGATCGAGTGGGGTGATCGAGTATGCAAGTGAACTATGAACAGCTCGAGGTATTACTCGATGCAGGTTATCGTGTACCTGATCGGGTAAGTGGTCGAGTAAGTAAGGAAAATGCAAGAAATGAAATACGAAAGTTCCTAAGGATGGGGGTAATCGAATCCTAAGTGTTCTAGACCAATACGGATGCCTTACATGCCTCAAGCAATTATTTCCTAGACAATGAACCTCTAAAACCTTGTCACCACACTGTCGCACTAGTAACAATCAACCTTGAACATACTACCACACTGTCGCACTAGCAATATGAACAAGCAGGCATTAAGAACAATTCATTTTTGTCAGTATACTTAGACTTATCTGATTTTGTCACTCAAAGTTAAGTATACCTCTAGCATTGACCTAATCAAGCATTTTATCTACTCCTTTCGGCCTGTAGCATTGTAAACGCCCTAGATCTAATCTCAACCTGTCGGTCTGTTGACCGCATTAAGAACATCAACCTAGAAGGAAATTTATCTATCATAACAATCAACTAAAGCATCCTAACCGATCAAGAACACCTAATCATCTATCCCATCCCTAGAAACTTTGCTACACTACTCGGACATAGAAACGAATGACAAAGCCATAGAAATAAAAGAAAATGACATTATTAAAGAGATAGAGTAGAGTAGAAAAGAGTATGGGATAAAGATCTAAGAAAAACTACAAAATAAAAGTACAAAAACAAGAAAAAAAATGTTGAGTCGCTCAGTTCTCTCACAGAAGCTCTCGCTCTCTGGTTTGAGGGTCTGCGGCGTGCTCGTTTGCGAGCTAGGGAAAGAGGGGGTTTATATATGGAAACCCATTTGACCTAGCTTCCCAGACCTGCCCGATGGTCTACTCGATGGGGTACACGAGGCTTGAGTCGGGTAACTCCTCGGGTGGATCTTCGGGTTGCTCTTCGCGCTCTTGGATCCTCTTCGATCGTGTTGGGGTTCGGACTTGTTCTTGTAGCTCGATGGCTCCTTCGGGTACATGCTCGAGTTGTCCTTGTTTTTCCCCATTTTTGGCTCTTTAGCACCTGTTTTCATCCAATATATGCAAATGCAGAAATACAACACCCTAAATGCTCTAAAACTTGATTCCTACAGTAAATGGTCTAAAAATGCTAAGTTAGAGGTATGAACAATGCAAAATATGGACAAAAAAGGATGCTAAAAACATGTAAATTAGAGTGTTATCAGACCCCCAAACTTAAATCTTGCTAGTCCTCTAGCAAGTAAGTAAGAAGGTACGGTTTGAAAGTGGGGACTCATAACCTTAAGATGCTAACCGAAGGATGCAAGCTATAGTCCTTAAAGATAGTTTAATGGTGCTAAGATCAATCAACATACTTACAAATATTTTTCTATGCTTATTGCCATGCATCGATCTAGCTCAACCTCCAACTAAAGATAAGGAACATCTCTTTCACATTCAATTAAGTGTTTGGCGAATTCTTGCAAATGGAAGGTGAATCAAGCTCAATCGGTTTCAAGGGTAAGGCTTTTTGATAAGGTGGTTTCAAGCAAATTCTTTAGGTGGTTTCTCTCAAAAAGTGGAATGCTAGACAGTCGTGAAAACTATCTAAGACTGAGAACAATTTGGGCATACAAAGCTTAACTCTTGATGATCTACCCTTTTCTCATACATTCATAATGATTTTTTTTTTATTTAAACCTCCTAGAATTTAACTACCCACACCCTTGATTTTAACTCTCTTTTTTTTTACTCCCTAAGGTTTAGACTTTTAGACTTTAAAATTCTAGCTCTTAATCTCTTTTTTTTTTTTCTTTGCTAAACTCCTAATATACATATATTTTTTTTTTCTTTCTTTCTAGGAGAATATAGAAAGAACTTTTTTTTTTTTTACTTAGAGACTTGGAGCTAATTAATTCTAACCTTAGGGACTTTTCTTTTTTTTTTTTTTATATTCCACAACCCATCCCCAAGTAAACATTCTAACCACCTATCTTTCAAAACCGAATCTATTAGCTAGTTCAAATCTAACTTAGCTAAATCAAGAGGCAGTTCTTTGTCGTTCTCAATACTCTCAAGGTTTCACAACCTATAGCACAATGAAAAAGGCCTCACTCAACAATTCACATCAAGGTTGAAAGAAATGTTTGGGTTCATGGGTAGGATAAATGAATCGGGTTAAACGAAAAGATTGGTAAAATGAGGAGTGCTAACCCGAGTTTAGAGTTACCATGAGCAAGTATTCAAGTTCCATAAGCAAGACAATTAAAGTTCAAATTAAATCCAATAATATAGAGATGTTCTAATGTTCAAGCAAGTGGAGGAAGCATTTAATCGACACAAAGAGTCTAAGCAAAGATTTTTCATTTTTTTTTCCAAAGATTGATCTAGCAACAATGAATTGTGACTAAGGGCTATAGCTTCAATCCTAAGGTTTGATTTTTAAACAAGGTGGTTTCAATTGTTGTCCCCTAAGATGCATATGCAACAATCCTATATGAAACAAACATGCAAGTGCAACTACATGAACACTCTTCTATTTTTTTATTTTTTTTTTTGAAATTTTTCAAATTTTTTTTGGGTTTTTTAGTGCACATAAATGCAGACTCAAATGAATAAAACTAGCATGCAAAAATTTGAAATAATAAAAATAAGAAAATAAAACACAATGTTAAATACATTCTAGGATCCTCCCCCAAACTTAAATTACACAGTCCTTGTGTAAATAAAAGTTGGAAAAGAATCCAAGAATCACACAAAATGAATTAAACTAAATGCAATGTTATTTACAAAGTTTGGATGAATGTGGTACCTCATGGGTTGGTGAAGAAGGAGGTTGCAGCAGCCTCCATGCTTGCCAACGTATAGCCAGGGTCATCTCCGGCTTCAGCAGGTGCCGGTATTTGCTCGTCAGAGAGCTCAGTAATGTGCATGGACGACTTACTCAGACCAGCATCCGAGGTGTTGATCGAGGATGGGATCGCGTAGCTCATCGGGTAGGGCATAAGAACTGGAGAGAGAGAACACTAAAAACATGAAAATCAAATTTACAGACCTGCCGTTGGGATTTCCTCCCAAGTGAGCTTGTTTATAGTCGCTAAGCTTGACTTTCAATTTATCTCAGACTGGCGCGGGATCGTCGAGACGCAGAGGTGGTTCCTCCTATGTGCTCTCATTTGCCATGTACCTCTTCACTCTCTGCCCGTTCACAGTAAAATCCATCGCATTGCTATCAAGAAGAGTGACTGCTCCATAGGGCAGAATGTCCTTAATTTCGAATGGTCCTGACCATCTTGACTTGAGCTTCCGAGGGAATAGTCGAAGTCTTGAGTTGAACAAAAGGACTTTGTCTCCAGCTTTTAAGTCCTTGTGTCGGATTTTCTTGTCATGAAAAGCTTTGGTTCTTTCCTTGTAGATTATCGAATTATCATAGGCCTCTAGCCGTATCTCATCAAGTTCGTGGAGATCCATTACTCTCTTTTCCTGGGCGGTCTTGATATCTAAGTTGAGCAGCTTGGTTGCCCACATTGCTTTGTATTCTACCTCGACCGGAAGGTGGCAGTTTTTCCCGTAAAGAAGCTGAAAGGGTGTTCGCCCAATCGGTGTTTTGTAGGCGGTCTTATAAGCCCAAAGTGCATCATCTAGCTTGAATGCCCAGTCCTTTTTCGTGATTCCTACAATTCTGGCTAGTATCGCTTTAATCTGTTTGTTGCTCACTTCTACTTATCCGATGGTTTGTGGCTGATAAGTTGTTGCGACCTTATGCTTGACTCCGTGCTTCTTCAGCAAGCCATCGAAAACTCTGTTAATGAAGTGGGTTCCTCCATCACTGATCACTACCCTTGGGATTCCAAATCTGGGGAAGATAATGCTTTTGAACATTTTTATTACGACCTTGTGATCATTTGTCGGACTGGCGGTTGCTTCCACCCATTTGGACACATAGTCGACTGCCACTAGGATGTACATGTTCCCATCCGAAGGTTGGTTGAAAGGTCCCATGAAATCTATTCCCCAGACATCAAAGATTTCGACTTCTAAGATTGGCTCCTGAGGCATTTCGTTCCGTCGACCTATGTTGCCCATTTTCTGGCACGATTCGCATTTTACTATGAAGAGCTGTGCGTCCTTGAACATCGTTGGCCACCAAAGACCAGCTTGGAGTATTTTTTGGACTGCTTTGAAGGTTGTGAAATGTCCTCCATAGGCGGACCTATGACAGTGCTCCAATACCCCTTGGACTTCCTCTTCTGCTATACATCTTCGGAACACGCCATCTGTACCTTTCTTGTAGAGATAAGGTTCGTCCCAGTAGTAGCTATTTATATCTTTGAAGAACTTTTTCCTTCTGTGGGCGTCATAGTCTTTGGGGATTTCTCCACACACCATGTAGTTCACGAAGTCTGAGTACCAAGGGAGTTTAGCTGACTCGATTGCCATCAACTCGATCGACCCGGTTGACTCAGGGATCGAGTGGGCTATCGTGTGCCCAATCGTGTGGCTCATTTCTTCCAAGAAGGCGATGTGCATCAGTCTCTCCTCGGGCATCGAATTGTCGATTGGGAGTGGGTCTTCGATTCTCATTCTGGACAAATGGTCTGCTACTCCGTTCTCAATCCCCTTTTTATCCAGGATTTCTATGTTGAACTCTTGCAGAAGAAGGATCCACCTGAGGCGCCTAGGTTTGGTGTCTGTTTTCGAATAAATGTACCGTAGGGCGGCATGATCTGTGTAGACAATCACCTTAGAACCAACCAAGTAGCTTATGAACTTTTCGAACGCGAAAACCACAGCAAGGAGTTCCTTTTCAGTTGTGGCATACCTCGTTTGGGCATCGTCCATGGTCCTGCTAGTGTAGTAGATCACATGGAGTTTTTTATCTATCCTCTGACCCAGTACTGCTTTTACAGCGTAATCTGAAGCATCACACATAATCTCGAAGGGATGGTCCCAGTCAGGAGCTTGAACTATTGGTGCGCTCACCAAGGCCTCCTTTATCTTGTTGAAGGCATCTAAACAGTCTTTGTCGACAACGAACTCCACTTCCTTGCAAAGTAGCCGCGTTAAAGGTCGTGCGATCTTAGAGAAGTCTTTAACAAATCGCCTGTAAAACCCCGCGTGCCCTAAAAAGCTTCTGTCATCTCTTACTGACTTAGGGGGTTGCAGCTGGACCATTACTTCGATCTTGGCCTTGTCGACCTCTATCCCCTTTTCTGAGATCTTGTGTCCTAAAACTATCCCCTCCTGGACCATGAAGTGGCACTTTTCCCAGTTTAACACTAGATTGGTTTCCTCGCACCTTTTGAGCACCTTGCAGAGGTTTGACAGACATGATGAGAAAGAGTCTCCATATACCGAAAAATCGTCCATGAAAACCTCCACCATTTCTTCTATTAGGTCTGAGAAGATAGACGTCATGCATCTTTGGAAAGTTGCGGGAGCGTTGCATAAACCGAAAGGCATCCTTTTGTAGGCAAAAGTCCCATACGGACAGGTGAACGTTGTCTTCTCCTAGTCAGCAGGATGTATCGGCATTTGGAAAAATCCACTGTACCCGTCTAGGAAGCAGTAGTAAGGGTGGTTAGCCAGTCGCTCCAGCATCTGGTCTGTGAAAGGTAGGGGAAAATGATCCTTCCTTGAGGCTGCGTTGAGCTTCCTGTAGTCAATACACATTCGATGACCAGTTATTGTCCTTGTGGGTATTAGCTCATCTTTCTCGTTCTTGACGACGGTGATCCCTCCTTTCTTTGGAACGCAGTGCACTGGGGACACCCAAGTACTATCGGAGATAGGGTAGATAACTCCAGCATCGAGCAGCTTCAGAATCTCCTTTTTGAGCACTTCTTTCAGATTTTGATTTAGGCGACACTGAGGCTCTATACTAGAGTACGATTCATCTTCAAATTTTATCCGGTGGGTGCACAAATGAGGTGATATACCCTTGATATCATCTAAAGTATAGCCTATTGTTTTCCTATAATTTCTTAATTGGGTGCAGAGCAATTTCAACTCCTTTTCAGGCAAGCTAGAGTTAACGATTACTGGATAGGTCGAATTAGGTCCTAAGAAAACATACCTTAGCCCATCTGGAAGAGGTTTCAGCTCCACTTTAGGTGCCTTAGATTCCAGCCAATCATCCGTGATTTGGGGTTGCCGCTCGAGGTGATGCCCGATCACTCTACTTGATGGGGTGATCGAGTTGGTGTTCGGATAGGTTGGTGTCGAGAAACTGCAGGACATGACATAGGAGTTTACGACTAACTTGTCCTGACTTCTTTCGTTTAGTACCATTTCCTCTTTGTCAGCTTTCCTCACGTTCTCACTTAGCTCTGGTTCGATAACATCTAGATAAGTATCAAGCAACTCTTTGTAGAGCTCCGTTTCTTGACACATGAATCCCTCCTTACCATCATTTGTCAGTGCTGTTTGCAAGCAATGCCCTATCGCTATCTCTTCAAACGACTCATCACGCAATCTTTCTAACTCTTCTTTCTGGAAGTTTTGCCCAGCTATTGTAGGTTTTTTCATAGTCTCCCGGATGTCAAACTGCATAGTGAGGTCTTCCCCAAGCTTCAGATCGATCTTCCCATTCCTCACATCAATCATTGCTCCCGCGGTGGCTAAAAATGGTCGTCCTAAGATAAGCGGGTCCCTTGGCTCCACATCCATTTCCAACACCACGAAGTCGGTTGGTACGTCTACTGACCCTACTTTGACCGGCAGATCTTCCAAAACTCCTCTTGGCGACCTCGTAGTTCAATCAGCCAGAACCAGCTAGATGTCGGTAGGGGTGAATTTCTCAAATCCGAGACGTTTAGCTACAGTGAGTGGCATCAAGCTGACTGATGCTCCCAGATTGCAAAGACATCTTCCAAACTTCAACGGTCCAATCGAGCAAGGTAAGGTAAAAGATCCGGGGTCACTGAGCTTCTTAGGTGCGGTAGTCCTCGGGATTATCGCACTGCAATCATGACTGAGTGTAACCATCCCCTGTACTTGCTTGATCCGCTCCATAACTGCATCCTTCAGGAATTTTTGGTAAGGGGGAATCAAAGTGAAAGCGTCCATCAGGGGCATGCGAAGTTCGAGTTCTTGTATCTGTTTTTCGAACAATGCTTTGTACTTCTCCAGTAGTTCCTTGCGAAATCGTCCAGGGAATGGCAGAGGTGGCTTGTAAGGTGGGGGAATGAATCTCCTTTCTTTCTGCTTTTCGCTTCCCGGGTTGTTTGCAGGAGGCAAAGGTACTGGAGGGTCAACCCAATCACCTGTCCGAGTTGTGAGGTCGGGTAGAGGATCGGATTGAGCATCGGATGAGTGGCTCTGTTGTTCAGCAGGAGTGGTCTGTTCACCGAGATCCTCCCCATCTTGAACATTACTATCCTCGATGATGTCCGGTGGTGCTGTTCGAGGGGGTAATTGTCGGCCACTGCGTAAGGCGATCGCCTTTGCAGACGCCGTGTGACCGTATGATGTGGAAGCCGAGTTATCTGTAATCACCTGGATTGTGGATCCCAATGCGTCAAATCGTTTATGCAGTTCTTGGAAATTGGCTGATAGACGACAGGCGAGATTTTCAAAGCGTGCATTAATGTTAATCATGTCTGTCTTCTGAGTGTGTAGGACTGTGTGCATCAAGGATAGCAAATCCAGCGAAGGCGAACTCGATGGGGGTATCGGGTGCTTCATCGGGTTTGTGTAAGGCATGGTCAGGTTTAGCTTGAAGTTGTTGTACCCTCTGTTGTAACCTCCTTGGTTGTTGATGTAGTTAACATCCTCTAGCTGCATAGTCTCCCCATCTTGTTGTTGAAACTGCTCTTCCTTTGATATAGCATGTACATGCTTTTGCTGGTTGAGGAGCTGATTGAGCTTGTCATTGAGGGCTTTCATGTCCCTCTTGTACTTGGCATCTTCCTCTCCTGTAGACCGCACAGAGCGATCATATTCCTCATTGTAGTCGCCATCAGATTGAGCCAAGTTCTCAACTAGGTCCCAACCTTCATCAACATCCTTGTTGAGGAAGTTACCATTGCTTGCGGTGTCCAGCAACATCCGTATCTTGGGGACCACTCCTCGGTATAGTGTGCTCAGCAATGAAGCATTACTGAATCCGTGATGTGGACATCGAGTTGTGTACCCCTTGAAACGTTCCCAAGCTTCATTGAACGTTTTGTTATTCTTCTGTACAAAGCTGGAAATTTCATTTTGCAGCCTTGCGGTTCTGGAGTTTGAGAAGAATTTGGCCAGGAATGCCTTCTTGCACGCTTCCCAAGTGGTTTATCTCAATGACAAATGAAGCATTACTGAATGATTTCTCCCAGATGTGTGCTTTATCTCCCAAAGAGAATGGGAAAAGCCTGAGCTTGAATCCATCTTCACTGACTCCATTTATCTTAGTTAGGCTACAGAGGCTATCAAATTCATCCAGATGATCCAATGGGTCCTCCATTGGCAGTCCATGAAACTTGTTGCTCTGTATCATCTGGATGAGACTACTCTTGATCTCAAAATTGTTGTTCTGCACAGCTGGTGGCACAATGCCATTCCTCTGAGTGTGAGTAGTCGGAGCATCTCCTGCTCCTATGTTGGTCCTTGCTTGAGGAGCTGGTGGACCGTTCTGATTATTCATCGTCTCCTCAATGGTTGCTAGTTCCGGTTGAACTTGTTGTTGTCTGAATAGCCGAGGTCTGTCGATGTTGTCGATGAAAGGACTCAGGTTCTAGCTACCTCTGGATCGCGTTTGCATGCACAGGCAAGTATCCGAGTGTGTACTCGAGGATCAACTCGATCCAGGTGATCGAGTGACGGGTCGGGTGGGTGCTCGGGTTGTACCTGAGATTCAAAACAAACAAAGGCGAAAGCAAACAAGTCAGTATCCGAAACAAATATAAACAAACGAACTTGATCTAGCAAGTCCTGAAATCCTAAACGTAGCAAAATAAAACAACCAAATGGCAACGGCGCCAAATTGATAGACTAGTTTTCACCAAGGGTATCAATTCCCTATGCAGTTGTAGTACAAAGGGTTATCAATCCAAATGGTTGTGTATTGCTAGCAGATAGGATGCAATCAGAATCAAGCAAGTCAAGCCAAGCAATAGGGGGTTTGGTTCTAACAGTCCTAATATAAACAAAGTAAAAGAATATAAACAAGTAAACCACACGACCTAAGCACTCGATGCAAGCAATCGAGTACAGGATCGAGTGGGGTGATCGAGTATGCAAGTGAACTATGAACAGCTCGAGGTATTACTCGATGCAGGTTATCGTGTACCTGATCGGGTAAGTGGTCGAGTAAGTAAGGAAAATGCAAGAAATGAAATACGAAAGTTCCTAAGGATGGGGGTAATCGAATCCTAAGTGTTCTAGACCAATACGGATGCCTTACATGCCTCAAGCAATTATTTCCTAGACAATGAACCTCTAAAACCTTGTCACCACACTGTCGCACTAGTAACAATCAACCTTGAACATACTACCACACTGTCGCACTAGCAATATGAACAAGCAGGCATTAAGAACAATTCATTTTTGTCAGTACACTTAGACTTATCTGATTTTGTCACTCAAAGTTAAGTATACCTCTAGCATTGACCTAATCAAGCATTTTATCTACTCCTTTCGGCCTGTAGCATTGTAAACGCCCTAGATCTAATCTCAACCTGTCGGTCTGTTGACCGCATTAAGAACATCAACCTAGAAGGAAATTTATCTATCATAACAATCAACTAAAGCATCCTAACCGATCAAGAACACCTAATCATCTATCCCATCCCTAGAAACTTTGCTACACTACTCGGACATAGAAACGAATGATAAAGCCATGGAAATAAACGAAAATGAGATTATGTAAAAGATAGAGTAGAGTAGAAAAGAGTAGGGATAAAAGATCTATGAAAAACTACAAATTAAAAGTACAAAAACAAGAAAAAATGTTGAGTCGCTCAGTTCTCTCACAGAAGCTCTCGATCTCTGGTTTGAGGGTCTGCAGCGAGCTCGTTTGCGAGGTAGGGAAAGAGGGGGTTTATATATGGAAACCCATTTGATCTAGCTTCCCAGACCTGCCCGATGGTCTACTCGATGGGGTACACGAGGCTTGGGTCGGGTAACTCCTCGGGTGGATCTTCGGGTTGCTCTTCGCGCTCTTGGATCCTCTTCGATTGTGTTGGGATTCGGACTTGTTCTTGTAGCTCGATGGCTCCTACATGCTCGAGTTGTCCTTGTTTTTCTCCATTTTTGGCTCTTTAGCACCTGTTTCATCCAATATATGCAAATGCAGAAATGCAACACCCTAAATGCTCTAAAACTTGATTCCTACAGTAAATGGTCTAAAAATGCTAAGCTAGAGATATGAACAATGCAAAATATGGACAAAAAAGGATGCTAAAAACATGTAAATCAGAGTGTTGTCAACTGCAGTCAAAGCTACTGTAACAAAAGAAAAAGCTCCACCTGTAAGTGCGCCTGGATCCCCTCCAAAGAGTGCAACTTTAGTTGGCTGTTCGTCGGACTCCTTATCAGGTAGCCAGTCTGCCCCATTTTCTGAACACAGTTCCTCCTCCCATCAGCCTAAAAAAGCCACTAAAGTGTCCATCCCCTCTAACGACGATTCCACCTTGACCCCCACCCAAATAGCAACTTACAATCCTTTCGATGTATTAGCTAAGCCTCCTTTGCCACTCTCTTCTGTTCCATCTTCTCTCCCTGCACCTGATTCAACCCCAGTACCATCGTCCACTAAAAAAACTGACCCCCACTCTAAAAATTTTGTCACCTCTCCACCTACTGAAATGGTTTTAGACTCCCCACCTTCTATCTCTGAGAAGCATTTTCCTATTCAGGAGGATGCTTCTACTAGTTCCTAAACCTTTTTTTTTCTTTCCCATGTATATACAACCTGTCTGTTGGAATATTCGAGGTCTTAATGATCCGGATAAGCATCGGCCTTTTGTGTCTTGGCTAAATTTTCATAAGCCAATTTTTGGTGCTATTCTTGAAACCCATATAAGAGAACCTAACTTGAACCGTGTTATGAGTCTTACCTGTCCTGGTTGGCACTACGCCTCAAACCACAACTCTGATGACAGTGGTAGAATTGTTGTCATTTGGAAAGCACCGGCTGCAGTTACAGTCATTCACCAATCCAAAAACCTGCTCACCTGCAAAATCGCCATTCAGGGTGGTCATAGATGTTTCTTTACAGTTTTATATGCGCCTAACACTGGTGAAGAGCGAACTGACCTTTGGTGTGAACTCTTGGGGCTTCATCAGAGACTGATGCTTGACTCTAATCCTTGGATTTTGTGTGGTGACTTTGACCAAATTATTCACCCCACAGAGCACTCTAGTCCTGATGTCAATCGGTTAACTTCTCGTATGCTGGAGCTAAGGGACTGCATGTTACAACTGGAGTTATTTGATTTGCGCTTTCAAGGATCCATGTTCACCTGGTCCAACAAAAGTGTTTCTAATCCCATTGCAAAGAAGCTAGACAGAGTATTAGCAAACAATCATTGGCTTACTATTTACCCCAATAGTGTTGTCTCTTTCTTAGCCCCTGAGATCTCTGATCATTCTCCATGCCTTTTTAAACCTTTATGCCCCCCCCCTTCCTTCAGCCGGTACAAAGCCTTTCAAATTCTTCAACTTTCTAACCAAACACCCTGATTTTCTCCACACGGTTGATACTACTTGGAACTTGGCCGGAATTCTGCATTCTCAGGAAACATGTTTGTCAACTTTGAGTGCTAAGCAGCAAACTTTAAAGAGTGACTTAAAAACACTTTCGCGTGAGAATTTCTCGGATATTCAAAAACGAGTGAGAGAGACTAACCTATTGCTTCAATCTGTGCAGGTCCAAGCTTTGGTGAATCCCACCCCTGCTATGTTCCAACAAGAACAAGACATTCTATCAAAATGGGATTTTTTCAGGAAAATAGAGGAAGCTTATTTCAGACAGAAATCCCGAATTAACTGGCTAAAAGAGGGAGATCTAAACACCGCCTACTTCCATCAGATTATGCAAATGCGGAATGCTTTTAATGCAATTAGATCCTTTACCTCTGTCTCAGGAGCTGTCATTGATGATCCTCTTGAGATGAGCACCTTAGCTGTCAATCACTTCCGGTCTTTGCTAAATCCAGCATTCCTGCAGCCACTTAGCGCTTCGATGAATTTGTTTCAGAGTATTTTGAGCTATCATTGTCCGCCTGAACTGAAACAATCAATGGTCAGAATACCAGGAGTGGAGGAAATAAAAACTGTGTTTTTTAAACTCAATGCTAACAAAGCTCCAGGACCGGATGACTTTACCTCAGCGTTTTACAAGGCTTCTTGAGGTATTATTTGTCCAGAGGTCACCTCGAGTATCCTCCAGTTCTTTCACACGGCTTTTCTCCCATCAGCGGTCAATGCCACTATTCTTGCTCTAGTTCCCAAAGCCTCATGCGCCTCAATGATCTTGGATTTTAGGCCCATATCCTGTCTAAACACCTTCTAAAGGGTAGTGTCAAAGTTACTTGTGGCGAGACTAAAGCCTGCTCTCCCTGATCTTGTGCAGCCAAACCAAACTGCAATTATTCAAAGATAGTTGTTAGTTGAAAACACTTTATTAGCTGCTGAATTAGTATGGGTATCACAAGGAGAATGGTGCAAAGCGAATTACTATCAAGGTGGATATTGCAAAATCTTTTGACACTGTTCATTGGGAGTTTATATTTAGCTGCCTTAGAGGTATTGAAGTCCCAGAATTATACCTTAGGTGGCTTAGAGCCTGTATTTGCACGCCTTCTTTCTCTGTTGGGTTTAATGGGACTGTACACGGGTATTTTAAAGGTGCCAGAGGCCTGCGGCAAGGTGATCCTTTATCCCCTTATCTTTTTGTCCTTGCCATGAATTGTCTTTCAGCCTGTTTGGACAAAGCAGCGGAAGAGGGTAAGATCAAATATCACCACAAATGTGAAAAACAAAAACTAACCCACATGTGCTTTGCTGATGACTTGTTGATCTTTACTGATGGATCCGCCTCTTCAGTGCAAAATGTTCTTCAGGTCTTAAGAGAGTTTGAAGCAGTCTCTGGTCTAGCTATTAGTTTGCCAAAGACTAGTTTCTTTACTTCAGGCCTCTCCCAATCTGAGATAGATCACATCCATACAATCTCTAGCATTAGTCACGGACAACTGCCAATTAGATATCTAGGATTACCTCTATGCACTAAGAAACTCACCTTATTAGTTTGTGCTCCGTTGCTACAAAAGGTAAAGAGTCGCTTTAATGCTTGGTCTACTAAGACTCTCTCCTTTGCTGGCCGGCTCCAAATGCTAAATTCGGTCATTGCTGGCATTTCTAACTTCTGGTGTTCTGGATTTGTCCTGCCACAGAAGTGCATTAGGATATTAAACTCACTGTCAAGTGCCTTCCTTTGGAAAGGCACCACAGAGGGTCACCACTCAGCAAGAGTCGCATGGACAATAGTCACAGCAGAGAATTGTGAAGGAGGGCTGGGAATTCGAGATTTGTTTACCTGGAACAAAGCCTGTATGGCGAAGCTCATCTGGCTTCTATTCTTTAGGTCAGGATCGGTTTGGGTCACTTGGTTTAGAGCAGCTGTCCTGTCGGATAACCTCAGCAAATTCTGGACTCTTAAGCCTAACAGTAAATATTCATGGTTAACAAACAAGCTTCTAAAGATCAGAGATTCAGTTTATCCATGGATAATGGTGAAAGTGGGAGATGGAACAAATTGTCAATTCTGGACAGATCATTGGAGTAAACTAGGAAGAATGGAAACTTATCTTTCAGGCGTCGGACTCTATCAAATAGGCATCCCTCGTGGAACTCGACTTGCTGACTTATGGAGACGTGGGGCTTGGAGGCTACCACCTGCAAGGTCAGATACACTGGTTAATGTGCATATTGAACTCTCAAGTATTACCCTACTGCAATAATCAGATTCTTACTGCTGGTGGATCGATAATCATCATAAAGATTCTCATACAACCGGAAACATTTGTTCTGCTTTTAAGGAGAAGTTACCGACTGTACCTTGGTATAGTATTGTGTCGATCTCTGGAGAAATCCCAAAGCATAAGTTCCTCACTTGGTTGTTTGTGTTAAATAGATGCCCTACTCGTGATAGAATGTTGAACTGGGGCTTGCAGGTCGATTCATGTTGCCTACTATGTGCCACCGAACCGGAGAGTCGGGACCATCTTTTCTTTGACTGCTCGTTTAGCTGGTTGGTGTGGCGTAATGTCGCGGGATGGTGTTTATTCACCCCCTCCAGATCGTGGTATGTGATGCTTTAGAGTCTCTTATCATTCAGGGGGCCTCGGGTCTTAAAGAAATTCCTCCTTCTGGCCTGGCAAGCTACAATCTACACGCTATGGACGGAGAGAAACCATCGGCTTCATCGAAACAACTACAAATCCTCTGATCTCCTACTTCACCATATTGACAACATCGTCTGGAACAGAGCCTCAAGCTTTCGTGATACGAACCTGTCGCTCTCTCTTGATCTTCTCCATCATTGGTTCGCTAACTCTGCGCGGATGATATCTTAATCGCCAAAAACCTAATTCTGATGTGATCTGAGAAATCAAACTTTTCACCGATCAGACATGGGGTGGTAATAACTGAAGTTGGTTTGGGGTGGTTTGCGAGCTCAACCGTTTTCTTGGTTCAATTACAACTACTGGTTTAAGTTGTGGTTCTCTTCTAACTAGGTTTTACTTTTTTTTTTACTATCTCTACCCAGCTGGGCTTCTGTATCTTTTCAATTTAATTGGGCTGTGACCCTGTAAAATCTTGTTTGTTTTTCTTAAGTTTAATTAAATGCCTTTTTAACAAAAAAAAAAGATATATATATATATATATATATATATATATATATATATATATATATAGTATG
>NC_025704.1:16121853-16124274 GCF_000633955.1 Camelina sativa
CTTGTGAGAAGAAAAAGAAAGATTTATATATATATATATATATATATATATATATATATATATATATAGTATATATGCATTGTCAATGCAGCATTGCTGTACGTACGTTAGACATTTACGTATATATGCCAATGTGCATATAGATATGCATGAACATGTTTAAATGGGTCCAAGGTTTCGAAAGTGCATGTTTTTACTTTACTTGCTGCCTAATAAAAATATCAAGGGAAAAAGATCCGCATGCAAGTTGACAATCCATCCACAATTCTCTTTCAAGTTGTCATGTCTCCTCCAACTCCATCAAAATATTCCCATAATCCCATTCCATGTATTGTCGCACAATTCAAATACTGCTTTAACATGTGCTTAGCTTAAAAGTAAAACTGAACTTAACTTGATCAATTAAACTTGTCGTAATCTAGTTTTTTCATGATTTTCTTAAACAACATATATCATGCGGGTTTGAATGGAAGTGATAATGCTTATGCATCTATAACATTTGTTATTTGTATTGTAGTAGAAAATGACTATGTATGCATCTAAATGATGTATATGTGGCTATATTAATATATGATTAATCTTTAATTGAATATGTATATTAATTAGGGTAATTATCAGTTCAGCATATAAAATAATACCTTACGAGGGTTAAAATCAAATCTTGAGCAAAGAGAAAAAAGAGTTAAAAACAAGTAGCCGATGTTTAAAATGGGATCAGCATGACGATGATGTAGACCGTAACGGGGTTGTTGACAAGTAAATTTCGAAGTATTCAGAAGTTAAGAAAATTATATTAAAGCGAAAATTCTCAATTTTCGGATATTACAACGCATAATGGATGAATGAAAATATTACTTCAAAATATGTGTAATGAAAAATGACATAATCCAAGAATAATATTAATATCGAATCCATATTTAGCTTTTGTTCCCACTATTGTAATTATTAAGTCATTTCTGTCCATTCCTATGGTTTAATATATAGTTTATCCATTTAAAGATAGTCATAGTACAGGAGATCTAGGCTAATTATATAAATATGTACACATTAATCTAAATATTTAGGGAGTTGACCAATGATTAACCAAAAACGAAATATTCCCATCCAACTATGGGAAAAAAAAAAAAGAATCTCTGTGGATTTTTGTTGTGGAATATTAAAAAGACAAATATAAATTTTACTGTTAGGGGGTAAAATCATTATCCAAATAGCACCTTTATTATCTTTTAACAAAAAAAAAAAAAAATAGCACCTTTAAAAATTCACATATACCCCTGATTTAGCGTAATAACAAATGGCCATGTGAAATTCATGGGCCCGAATAAAACACACAGATTGGCCCGCTTTATATTCCATAATCCAAATAATCAAATAATTATGTTTTTTCTTGTCTATCCCCAAATAATGTACTCCCTCTGTGTATCAGAAATTCAGAATACTTGATGTTTTAAGATTTTCACTATGATTAAGAATATAATTAATGTCATCCAAACACTACAAATGATTAACCCAAAACAATAAATGATGTATATAACCGTGTACTTTTTTTATGCTTAGAACAAATTGATTGATTTAATAGTTTATTTATAGTAAAAACAAAATCATTAAATAATTAGTTGATTTTGAAAATAAGAATGCATTAAATACTTTAAAAAATCAAATATTCTGATACAAGAAAAAATTCTAGAACATCAAGTATTCTGATACAGAAGGAGTATTTGATATGTCGACAAAATTATAAGACTATAAACCACAAAAAGGCCAGAGGTTTTAGTATTTTTGTTGCACTGTTAAAATCTATAGAAGATGTGGCGTCTGAGAATTAAGCTTATTATCTTAATGTATCATGAGTTTTGTCATAAATTTAGGGTTATGATATGACCATGATACAATTTTATCGAATTCCAACCTTAATCCACCGTAACTCAGTAAATAGTTTTTTCCAAAAAAAATAAAAAATTGATCAGAACTTTTCTCATCCGAGTACCCGACTAATCTCTTTATGATGAGTGTAACCGTCGAATAGCCCATTCACCAGATTTTCTAATGAACTCAAAGCATAACATCATTTCAATTTTTATTTTTTTGGACAAACGACATCATTTCAATTAATTTTTTTTTTTAACTATAAAAAATGTTTATATATCATATTTCGAAGAAAAATACTTTAAATATACTACTAACTTAACTGAATCTTGTAAATCATGCTTGATATTTTTAAAAAAATCTAGTGTTATTTAGCGGGAATTTCAAATACCTAATTAAATTCTAGTGTCATTTGTACAACTAAGACACTTTTAAAATATTTCGATCTTGAATCATTTAAAATGAAATATCTTGACAATTCATGAGTTCAAAGTATATAATTTCTGACCCGAAGAGAGTATGGAACTAAAGAATTTGATAATCTTTTTTTTTTTT
>NC_025704.1:16124897-16142397 GCF_000633955.1 Camelina sativa
AATGAGGCAATTTCCAAACATAAGAGGAAACATAGATGCGAAGATGTCGACAATGGTGGCGTCTCAAACACGTCCTCCGTGGCGTACACCAGTTCCTTACCTATTCGGTGGTTTAGCCGCCATGCTTGGACTCATCGCTTTTGCTCTCTTGTTGCTCGCTTGCTCTTACTGGAAGTTCTCTCGCCAAACGGACGAAGGGGAGAAACAGACCGAGTCCGGTGAGAAAGTGGTGGCTAAGGTTTTCGAAGAGAAGATTCTTGTGATCATGGCTGGACAGAACAACCCTACTTTCTTGGCTACTCCGGTCGCCGCCAAGATTTGCGTGGACTGTGTAAATGCGATGAAGAAAGAAGGGCGAAATGGGGAATATACAGTAACAGAAGAAGACCACTGAGCTCTGTTCTCAAGAAAGTGTTCTTTTTTCATTTTGGTTTTTTTTTCCGTCCTTTGTTTTCGTCGGTTCTTTTTGTTTGATGGGGAATCTAGTTTTTTCCTCTGTTTTTATCGACCTTGAAATTGTAAATCTTTACTAGAGTAGTAAGGGGTTTGTTTCTCTGTATTTTTGTTGGTATATGAAAGTATTTTGCTATAAGGTTAATTCAAGCTATCATCTGGTCTGGTTTAGTCATTAACATTTTCAACTTAGTTTCAAGGGTATTTATATGCATGCACCTGATCTGATAAGACCAAATTCTATAGTTTATTTGCAAAAACTAAGAAGTTTAACAACATTTTCGTTGCCAAGTGTGGATATCACTCTTAAGTTAGAGGAGCAAATTTTTGGTCGAGGCCATAGATTGATCATTACACTCTTCGAGCGAAGCTATTGAATATTAAGACGTTTTAGTGGTAAAAAAACTAAAAAAAATAGTTGATTCTTATTGGCCACAAAAATTAATAAAGATGACCTGAATTAACAAAGAAAAAAAAAAAACTAAAATGTTTCGTGATAGTAAAGCAGTAAATACATGTAATGTTGGTTTGAAGTGTATATTTTGGGAATAAAATACATAATTTTACAAGTGTTTTATAAAAAGGAAATGTTATTTTATATGATACCAGAAAATGTTTTGAAAAGTACACCTGCATAAGTAATCATATCCACACGGACCACACATGCGTTGCGTTTATAGTTTTACCATGTCCATGTGTCAATTTTTGTAAAATAAGCTTTCAAAGTTAATTTGCGCTACATAACAAATTGGTTATCGTTCTAAACTAAATCAATTTTGTAAAAAAAGTTGATTTTGAAGTCATGTGTTTAAGAATAGTACAAGAGCAAGTACGAAACGATCAATTTATTTAGTAGTACTATTGTTTTTTTTTTCACTTTTATCGTTTTGCTCGTAAACTCAGAAGTATTAATTCATGATGACTCGACTCCCATGGTTTTTGCCGTCAGCATGCTTTTATCGGTTGGCGGAGAAAAGGCACTTTGAGAAAAGAGAGACGATGACGCCATAATATGGACATGTGTCAGTACGTAGACGGAGTTGGATAGGTTTCGAAGAGTTATGTTTGACTATGGAACAGTTGTAATGACTGTGGTCTATTTGCTGCAACCACCTGACCTCTGACGCGGCGATACGACTCTGCTAACAAGCCTGCAACCATCATATTTAATGCAACGCTCATTATAAATCAACACAGAGATCTCCACATTTTTAATGACCCAAAAATAAATTTTTAATTTTTAATCCTTTTTAATTTTTTTCGAATCCTATTTAATGATGAGTTCGAATCCTTTTTTAATTTTTTGATCTTTAACTAAAAAATAAATCACCAGTATTACAGAAAAGGGCTTTATAGAACTAAAACCCATGGTCCCTAAAAGGCCCATTAAGCCCACTAGTGACCGACCTACCCACCGGCCATTTACTTTCGTCTCCACATTTATGTTTTTGCTTGAAATTCTCGTGGTCCTAAAAAAACTCATCATCTACCCCCATAACACACTTCTTTACAAACTATTCAACTTTTTTTCTTCTTCTTCTTTCAATTTTTTTGTATTTTGTACTGTATATGAGTATGAACAAACCTTTTCTGACAAATTTTGCTACGCATTATTCACTAATATAAAACACCTGTTGCCATATGTCTACGATCCAGAATCATGAATACAAGTGTTAGCATCAAACCAAATAAAACCATAGTAACAATAGTCATTTTATGCAAATTAGTCAGAACTATATTGCCAAGTATATAATTTTTCACTCTCAAAATAAGTTACGTTGTTTGGCTAAGATTTCACCACGTGTCAAATTCTGATTCGATCTAGATGGATACCCCTGGATCCCACATGGATAGACTCATCATAGACACGCTCATGTGAAGCCATAGTAACACCAACCACAAAAGAGAGAGAGAGAGAGAGACTCACTGAAACACATAGAGAGAGAGAGAGAGAGAAGTTTAAAAGAGAGAGAGAAATGGCGTCTAAGCTCTGTGATTCGTGCAAATCGGCGACGGCGGCTTTATACTGCCGACCAGACGCAGCGTTTCTATGCCTAAGCTGCGATTCCAAAGTCCACGCGGCTAACAAACTCGCGTCTCGTCACGCGCGCGTCTGGATGTGCGAAGTCTGCGAGCAAGCACCAGCTCACGTCACGTGCAAAGCGGACGCGGCCGCGCTTTGCGTCACGTGCGACCGTGACATACACTCTGCTAATCCGTTAGCTCGCCGTCACGAGCGCGTTCCCGTCACGCCGTTCTACGATTCCGTCTCTAGCGACGGTTCCGTCAAACACACCGCCGTTAATTTCCTCGACGACTGTTACTTCTCCGATCTAGGTGGTAACGCTAGCCGTGAAGAAGAGGAGGAAGAAGCTGCTTCGTGGCTGTTGCTTCCGAATCCGAAGACTACTACTACTACTACTACGACGGTTGCTGCTAAGGAGGTTCCGGGTGATAGTCCGGAGATGAACACGGGTCAGCAGTATCTGTTCTCGGATCCGGATCCGTATCTGGATCTGGATTACGGGAGTGTTGATCCGAAGGTGGAATCGTTGGAGCAGAACAGCTCCGGCACCGATGGTGTTGTTCCGGTGGAGAATCGTACGGTTAGGGTTTCGACTGTGAATGAGAATTGCTTTGAATTGGATTTCACCGGAGGATCTAAAGGCTTTGCTTATAGTGGTGGTTACAATTGCATCAGTCACAGTGTAAGCTTCTATGCTTAATTTAAATAATTATTCTTTAATCGTTCTGATTAGTTTAATAATAATAATAAAAAAAAAAAACAAAAAAAATTGGTTAGATCTTTAGGGTTACGACTTTTTATGACTGCTAAATTATTAATTTATTTGGAGCTAATGATTGGGTGACTAAAATTTAGGGTTATACGTGAGTAACATGTGTTAATTAATTAATCTGTAATTATCCTGTCTTTAAGTATCCAATTATATCTTAATCAAATAATGTTTGTCTCTATTGTTAATTTAACCGGAACATGCATAGCATAGGCTAAGTATGTATGTAGGCAAAGTCAAAGAGTTGTTTTTGATACTTATGGTTGTTATTGCAGGTCTCATCATCGTCGATGGAAGTGGGAGTGGTACCAGATGGTGGATCCGTGGCTGATGTTTCGTATCCTTACGGTGGTTCTGCAACCAGTGGAGCTGATCCGGGGAGCCAGAGGGCTGTTCCGTTGACGTCAGCTGAGAGAGAGGCGAGGGTGATGAGGTACAGAGAGAAGAGGAAGAACAGGAAGTTTGAGAAGACCATAAGGTATGCTTCACGGAAAGCTTATGCGGAAATGAGACCGAGGATCAAGGGGAGGTTTGCGAAGCGGACGGATACGAGTGAGAGCAACGATGTGGTTGCCCATGGAGGTATCTTTAGTGGGTTTGGACTTGTACCTACATTTTAGATATTGAGAGAGAAGGAGAAAGAGATGGTTAATGTTTGTTTTAGTAATAAGGTTTCTAATTAACGAACGTTTATTTTAAACGAGTTTTTTTTTTTTTTTTTGTTGTTGTTGATGAGTACTTTTTAGTTTGTTGTGGGAGAGAGGAGGAGAATTGAGTGGGTGGTGTTTATACAGTATGTAACTTGTTTTTGTATATATCATGTGATTTTGAATATGTTTGTGTATGTGATTGTGCATTTAGAACCAACCAAGTTGTTATAATATACAAGTTTAGTACATGGCAAAATGAACAATTACATTATTGAAGTTAAGAACTTAAGACCTCAAAAAATAAAAAATAAGGAATGGCAAAGAAAAGATAACTTATAAATCAACGACACTATAGTTCAAAGTAAATGAAGACAGAGACAATTATATATCCACAGGATGATTCTGAAGTTGGTGTGTGTTTTAGTAAGAGATAGAGGGAACAGTACTACTTGCCTTGCTTGCGGAACCACTCTGTTCGATTCTTTTCGTCGGTTGATCCGCTCTGTTCTAAGGAAGTGGTGTGTGTTGCTGTGATCGGCTTCTTTGCAATGCTAAGGTCCGAGTCATTATCTACTGTGATCTTCCCTTGGTTTGGTACTTTGACTGAGCTCTTATCCTCTGAGTCACTACGGATTGCAATTGGCATTTGATTCTTTTCCCCGGCTAAACCACTCTGTTCCGAAGAAACGCTGCGTTCTGCTTCTGTAAACGCGGTTGGCTTTTGGTTCAAGCTGTCGTTGCTTCTAGCTGCGGTCGGCTTTTGTTTCAGGCTTTCATTGCTACTAGCTGCATTCAGTTTTTGGTTCGAATTTTCATTGCTACTAGCTGCAATAGGCTTTTGGTTCGAGCTTTCGTTGCTTCTGGCTACAATCGGCTTTTGGTTCGAGTTTTCATTGCTTTTAGCTGCAATTGGCTTCTGGTTCAGGCTTTCACTATCAGCGTTGCGGTCCATTTCCTTGTGTACTGTGTTATGGTCTTGATTGGTTTCTTTGGCTGAGTTCTTGTGGTATGAGTCATTTGCTACTTCTTCCCCTTGATTTGCTTCCTCGGATGAGCTGGATCCATTGTTGTTAGCAGTCTTGCTCTCCAAGAAACGTACAACTACACATGTAATATTGTCTGCACTTCCTCTCTTTATTGCTTCGCCCACAAGTTTCTTGGACGACTCTTCCGGATCTTCAACCTCTTTCACCACTGCAACTGCTTCCTACAAAAACACCATAGAGATCTCAGTCATTAAGACTGATGTGAAACTCATCGGAACAGTTATGTTCGTCCTAAGAACTCAAATTCACAAACCTCATTGGAGAAAACATCCCAAAGTCCATCACTGGCAAGGATCAGAAACTCAAGAGAATCATCAATCTTCTCTTCCTGAAGTTGAAGACATAACCTTAATCAAACACAAGTAGATGTATGTGGTAGATAGAGTTCATATGCAAGTGAAGTTTTTATTTATATACCTGAATCTCTGGATCAGCAACAACATACTGTTTTAGCAGTCTATCACCAAAAGCGCGAGAAACTGCAAGGACTCCTCCAACTCTCCAAGTCCCTATTCGATAAAGAGATATTAGGACAATGCGCATAAATGCCGAAAATAATGCTAACAGTTTCTTGTTACCTGCCCACATCACAAAACCACCAGCATTCTCAATCCGTTCACGCTCATCACTTTGGTCAGGTTTATGGTCTCTTGACACAGCAAAAGCTACAAAGAACACATGAATCATTCCATTCAAGAGAGAAAAAACATCCACATGATGAGATATCAAAGAGAGGTATATAGAGTAATCATTTTATACCAGTTCCACCTCGACATATAACAGCTCTGGAATCACCAACATTTGCAACAAGTAAACGATCACCAACAAGAATAGCAGTGGAGGCAGTTGAACCAGCATCTCTAGTTTGACTATTTTCTGACTTGAGAAGTTCAGAGTCTGTATGAGTATAAGCATCCGCTGGACAAACAAAACACAAAGTAAATTTAGGGTAGAGGGATCAGAGACAATAATAAGTCATATCACCAAAAGAACTTGGAAGTAAACCTATTGCAGATTTGGTATCAGAAATGAACTTAGGATGAGTAATAAGATTGCTGAAAAGATGACGCTTCACATACTCAGCTGCTCTGGCTCCACCATGGCCTGCAAGAACATTAAGAGAAGTTAAACCTAATCTTTAACATAAGAAAAGTACTGCAGAAACAGATAAGTTTTTATTGAGAAGAGGGGACAAGAATACCATCAAAGACTCCAAATAGGCCAACGATTTCGCCATCTATACCGTCGATCCTCGTCTCAAAAAAGTCTTCCATAGATGATCTCTTCCCAGCTGAGCTTGCATATCCATAGCTGAATTTTCCATTCTGACTGCAGTTAAAAAAACTCATGTTAAGTAAAGCGTCACAAATGTAAAAAAAAAACATGTATCTCCAAACCAGAAACAGAGTTCTACATGGCTTTTCATTCAAGTAACCTCGATTCAAACAAAAGAAAGGCCAAACTGATTAACCACAAGCTTTAAAACTTCGAAAGAAAACAAATATAAAATCATGTCGCTAGCTGCCAGAAGAGATAAGTTTGAATTGAAACACAAAGAATCAAAGCAAACTTAACCTGAGACCGCCTCCGCTTGCAGGAGCTTCAACAACCCGCATTTGATTCGAATACGATAACGCCAAGTCCATATATCCCATTTTTATTTGCAGGGATCTCAAATAGTACTCTTCAAAAACAGTAGAACTAATCTGAAATTTAAACAATAGACAAGAGTTTTAGAAAATAAGGAGAAAAATCAAAGGAAACCTGAGAAAGAAGAATTGGAGAGAAGAAAAAGGGGTAGAAGATTGAGAGATTTGTCCATGGGTGGTAGAAGAGAAATAGCGTAAGAAACCAAAAAAGGAAACAGAAAGCAGTGAGCGGTGTTACGTGTTCCGGAAGCAACGGTGTTTAGCATTTCCCGGAGTCAAGTGTTCTTGCTAATTATAGAAAGCGTTTATGGACTTTCAGAAGTCAAAAAGCTCGGATATTTTATTTTAATGAATATTTAGACGAAATCTATGTTTCTTTTGTTTTGTTTTTTTTAAATAGTTTTACGAGTTTATTTTCCTTTTTTTTTTGTTGTTGTCAATCACGAGTTTATTTTCCATGACCATTTTGTTGTTTCTCATAATATGAAAATTGAGAAATAACAATGATACACTCAAGACCAACCATTATTATATTATACCCCATACAACTAGGGTATACTTATAAAAGTTGGTACGACTTGAACGAATAAGTTGACAAAAAAGTCCAAAGGATAGAGGAGCTTAAGATTCTCATTCACGTTTTTTTAGCTTTTTCATCCACACACGGACACGGGTACATGTATAATTTCGCTACGCGATAATCGGAGAGGACTAGCTCCCGGCCGCCGAGCGTTTACGGAAGCTCCATGACTAGCATCACTTGATTTCTTGAAATTAACCATACCTTCGAAAACACTCATACCTTCTTCTCTGCTATGTTTTCGAAGGCACGATTGATTTTTATTGTGATGTCTCTGTATCATAGCTTCTTTGTTCTTTTCAGTATTGTATACTGGTATAGCATAAACCGATTTTAATGCTTTTGTACTGGTTTATCCAAGTCAGAGTCTGTATATAAACCACACCATGTACACTTTAACTAATTCATGAGAGAATGAGATTAATTAAGTCATTTAGTAAAATGGTATCAGAGCATGGTGATCCTACCTAACTTTTTTTTTTTTTTGAATTGAATGTAAAATATTATTCAACCAAAAAACCTTTTTGTACAATGAATGCTTCAGTATATTTGAGTGTAGTTTGAGATTTGAATTATAAACACTGAAAAAATTGGAGAACTAGTAAAAGTTATCTTCGATGAGGAGGGTGAGTGGAGCACCATAGCTGAAGGCCATCAACATAGCGTTGGTCCCCCAGTAATGCTATCGAACTGAGACGATTGCGGATATTCTTGTCAATGTGCTTGATGAGAAGGGCTTGCAATTTGGAGGGGTCACCATGGCGACGAGCATTCCATTCTCGCCACAGATGGTACATAGCAGTTTGGAACAGGTAGTGAAACAGGAAGAGGTGGAGGTGCTGAAGAGCCGGACTTGTGAGCAGTGCAATCAGTTGGTTCCAGTCAGCAGAGTATTTCTTAGCTAGGAGTGGTTGAGCGAGGTTCCTCCAGATTCCTCCTGTGAATGAACACGAGAAAAAAAGATGATTCATGGATTCCTCTGCATTGTTGCAGAGACTGCAGGTCACCTGTTGTCCCGAGTTCCATTTTTTAATTCTGTCACCTGTGGATAGACGATTGTGTAACGCAAGCCACATCATAAAAGAGTACTTTGGGGTAGAGTAGGGGAACCATACTCCCTTATACCAAGCCACTCTCATGTTTGGCCGTCGTATGTTCTGCCATGTGCGTTTTGTTGAAAAACGTTTTCTTTATTTGTCACCAGAAGACCGCCAAAGAGGAATGTCCGCTGTCCCTGAATCTATACGGTTCTGAAGAACTTGAATTTCTGTCTCAATCACATTAAGGCAGTTGGTGCGATGCCTCCTGACCCTATGCGTTTGCAAAACCTCACCGACCGTTGCTTGAAGTGGGATTCCCAAATCTATAACACCTCGAGGCCCTGTAACATCAATGAGGCGACCCATTGGTGACCAAGAGTCATACCAAAAAGATGTGAGGACACCATTTTGGACATCCACTCTATGTAATGGCTGTGCTACATCCCGGTATTTTAAAAGCTTCTTCCACATCCAAGACCCTGCAACAGACTGCTCACGAATGGACCACAAGGAGCTTGTTTTTATTAGGTACTGCCATATCCAAGAGACCCACAATGAAGGTTGATGTGATACTATCCGCCAGCTTAGCTTCAGACAGCTAACCTTATTAGATTCGAAAAGAGACTTTACCCCCAAACCACCTTCCTGCTTCGGCTTACACACATCCATCCAAGCAATTTTTGCCTTATGCGTATTTAGATCAGGTCCAGACCATAAGAAAGCCGCACACATCTTCTCAATCTCTTTGATGCAGCCAGATGGAAGGCGATACACAGAGATCCAAAAATTAGAAATACTAACAATGACCGAATTGATGAGTGCTAAACGACCAGCATATGAGAGGGCCCGTGTCGTCCAAGAACTCATCTGTGATCTGATCCTCTCCAGCAATGGACAATAATCAGATGTTGTCATTTGTTTAGTAAGTAGAGGTAAGCCCAAGTAACGAACCGGAAGTTGTCCTAGCACAAACGGAAAGGTAGTTGCAAGCTCCGCACAAGTCTCGTTAGATACAACAGCAAGATATAACGTGGACTTCTCAAGGCTGATCCGCAAACTAGACCTGGTGGCAAAAGCACAAAAAGATCAATAACACCTTCAACAGACTTTCTTTCCCCATCAACAAAGATCATAAGATCGTCAGCGAAGCAGAGATGCGTTAAACCAATGGCTTGGCATTTGGGATGGTAGCCAATATGATGATCCGCAACTGCTTTATCAATCATGTGGGATAGGACATTCATGCAAATGACGAACAAGTACGGAGAGAGCGCACATCCCTGTCTCAATCCTCGAGAACTATTAAAGAAACCAGCTAATTCACCATTTACTTGTACCGAGAATGTTGCCGTTGTGATGCATAGCTTGATCCAGTGAATAAACTGTGCTGGAAAGTTCAAAGCTGCAAGTGTGTTCAACAAGAAATCCCATTGAACTGAATCAAAAGCCTTAGATATATCAATCTTTATGGAGCATCTAGGCGAGACAGATTCTTTGTGATAATCTTTAACTAGTTCAGTCGCTAGAAGAATATTTTCCATCAACAATCGCTCCTTAACAAAGGCAGATTGATTCTGTGCAATCAAACGTGGAAGCAAGCTTTTGAGTCGGTTTGCTAGTATCTTAGAAATCACCTTATATAAAACATTGCAACAGGAAATAGGTCGGTAGTCCTTCATCTCTCCTGCATCCTGTTTCTTTGGTATCAGGGCCAATATCGTTGTATTCAAACCGCGTGGGAGAAAGCCTTTGAGGAAGAAAGATTGGACTGCAGCAACAAAATCTTTACCAACAATAGACCAGGAGGCTTTAAAGAATTCACTTGTGAAGCCGTCGGGACCGAGTGATTTATTATTAGGCATAGTGAATAACACCTTTGTGATTTCATCCTCTGTCACCACCTTCGTAAGCATGTCCTGATCAGCAGAAGAACAACAAAATTGCATTAACTCAGCCAACGCCTCAATGGTCATGCCAACAAAATCATCTGGTGTGTGACCAAGAAACTCCTTAAAGAAGCGCTCCGCCTCATCCTTGATATCAGCTGGATCCCTCAAAACCTCCCTAGATTGATTTAAAAGCTCACAAATGGTATTAATTTGTTGTCGTTGTTGCACTGCTCTGTGAAAATATGAATTATTCATATCTCCAACAGTAAACCAGTGAAGCTTTGATTTCTGCTTCAAATAACCTTCCTCCAACTCAGAGAGATGCTTCCATCGAGTATAAGCTTGTGTCTCATCAGCAATCGCCTGAGGAGATGGATGAGTAAGTGTATCCATTTGTTTCTGGCATAGTGTCTCGTGAGCCTCACGGGTGCGAGTAGATAGATTACCTAATCGTTCCTTCCCAAGGAGACGCAGAGCAGGCTTAAGTCCTTTTAGCTTTTTGGATAGGCGATGTAAAGCTGAAGTAGAGGGAAAAAGAGGCGTAGTACTATCCCAGTGATCCACCACAACAGAGGAGAACTGAGGCAACATAGTGAGCACATTAACAAACTTGAAAGGCCTCCGACCTCCCAATGTAGGCGCTTTAAAGTTGATCTGGCAACGAGAGTGATCCGAGCAACCTCCCGCTTCAAAAACACTATAGGAGCGAGGAAAAACATGACACCAAGCATCATTAACAAGAACCCGATCCAGCTTCTTACAAACCAAACCGTTATCCCGCTTATTACACCAAGTGAATCAGGGGACATGGTAGCCAAGATCCGTTAACGAGCAGTGTCGTATCACGTCCTGAAACTCCCTCATACCCTGGTAATTAAGATGTGTGCTATCGAAATTGGAGTGCTCACTACCGTCGAGTATTTCATTAAAATCACCACAAAGTAACCAGGGTCGATTATGAAATAGGGGAGAGTCATGATGACTGCAAATATCTTCCCATCTCCCGACGTTCTTCTACCGTGTTAAAAGCATAAATGAATGAGCAAAAGAACTCCTCTTCTTGGCCTGGTAACAAGACCGAACATGTGATCATTTGACCACTCGTAAATACAGGGGTTAGACGCACATTCTCCCTCCAGACCACCCAAATGCATCCTAACCGATGCGAACTGTAGTTAGCTAAGGATGACCAACCACGAAAAATAGAAGAAACAATAGACGATGATGCTCTTCTTTCCTTGACCTTTGTCTCCAGAAGACACCCAGACTGCATAGAACTGTTATTTATCCAACTACGTATAATGGAATGTTTGGAACATTTATTTAGACCACGGACATTCTAAAAGAAACTCGACATTTAATTTCTGCGGGAGGAACCCTTCTTACTCGAAACACCAGGTTTTGTGTTCTGAGCACCAGAGTTAGGGAGAATCTTATGCATCGTTTTAGAGTTTCACGGAAGAGAGGGGCGAGTTCCCTGCTCTGCCAATTGAGAGTTTTGATCACTATCAGTATTAACCGCAGCCTGCACAATTTCTCCCTCTCCAGCAGCCACTTCCTCATTAACTGCCAAAACAGATAACCGAGAAAGCAAAACAAGAGTATCCTTCGATCCTGCTGGAGAGTGAGCTCGAGCTTTGGTGTTCTTTGTTGGAGAAACCTCCTGCCAGGATGCACCCGAGAGGGTACCAGTCACCCCTAAGTTCGAGGCAGTTCCACTAATTGCAGCCACACCCTTGTCAGAGGAGCCAGATGATACTACCAAGCCTAAAGGAGGTAGAGTAGATACGGTTTGGGAGGGAACTTGTTGAACTACCGTTAAATCCTTTGGAGTATCTTTCACAACACTTTTTAACAGAACGTCTGATCTTTCCAGAACCGGTTTTGTGGCCGAACAGTGGTCCTCTGCATGACCCCACTTAGTGCAGATACTGCATTTCGGTGGCAACCAGGGATAGGAATATTCCACAACAACATCAACTCCTCGAGCAGACTTAAAACAAAAGGATTTCGGCAGGTCTTTAGAGAGATCCACTTCCACAAAAACTCTCGCCTTCTCAAAACTCTTACATAACTCTGTTTCAGGGTGCAACCTCTTCGGCTCGCCAACTGGACTAGAAAGGAAGCTAATTCCTTCCCAAGAAAACATTGAATGGGGCACATTCTTCAACGTGATCCACATTGGCATCGTTTTGATCTCAGGTTGAGCATCTTCAAGAATCAGAGACCACTTAGATACTAACATAGGCATGTTAGCAATGTTCCACATGCCACGCCGTAGAACCCTAGATCGCATTGAGCTGTCTCGGATTCAGAATTTAATGACATTAGAGCTGACCTCATAAGCGTCAATCTTAACAGTTTTATTCCCAAAAGGCCAGATTTTGTTCACGATGACATGAACCTTAGCGATATGAGGAGCGTTAGATGGGAAACGGCCAATAATCAGATCTTCCCACAGAGGAGAGGTACTGTAACATCCGCGAACCGGATTATGCGGTTTTCGTAGGAGTGTCGATCGACACCCTTGTGGCATCGATCGACACCACTATTTCTGGGTTCGTCGGGTTTGTTTTAATTCGCGATTTTGGTTTGGTTTAGTTAACTAAACCGAGTATATAAGTGGAGAAGCGACAAATTAAGGGTTTTAGGGTGTCTGGTCGCCGTTTGCAGAGATAGAGAGAGAGGAGAGAGCCTATTGTGGTGTGAAGGAGATTAAAGGAGAAAGAGCAGAATCGTTAGGGTTTGGGAGGAAACAGTTTCGACATATCAAATCGTTCTCAAAGGTAATGAAATTTGGTAGGTTTATTCCCAAGTCTTTCATCGTCATTCTCCTTTTTACAGAAGTAGTTTTAGATTTAAACTCGATGAGTTATTGGCAGTTTCGTGAGTCACGTTTTCTCAGACGCGAGTTGGAACCATCGGGGATTGTAATTGAGATCGTGGGAAGGTTGTTAAAGGGTGGGGACCAGGGTTCGAGGAACGCCTGGCGCACCAATAACCTACTGGTGGATGTGGATTTCCACAGTGATGGGTTAGGATCGATGCCCTGCAGGGCCAGCTTGGGGTCCGTTTGGGCGGCTAGCAGTGAGGCTAGCGGGCTAGCAGTGAGGCTAGTGGGATCCACGGGACGGGTTGTCACAGGTACCTTCAAGAATCTCATTAGGGACCTGAACAACTTGATCCCCATCAACAACCGTGACAATTTCTCATCTCATTTTCGAGAAAATTTCTCCAACTCCAGGAATTTTTGTGTGTTTCTTCTTCATTTCTCTTACAAATCCAGCTTAACATTTGTTCTTAAAGCTTCAATTCTCATCTTCTTCTTTATTTGCTCTATTTTCTCATGATTTTTAGCAATGGGGAAAAGAAATTGCAAATCAAAGTACAAATTTGTTACTCCGGATCCGCCTTAAGCTACATCGCCGAGGTCTCATGAGCTACCATATGCTTCGATTCAAGCTCGTCGTGACTCTGATGTTCAGAGTATCAATCAAACTCGAGCGATGTTCTCCAAACGTTCTCCACATCACTTCGAGGTATCAGATTCACCTGATAATGTTCATAGTCCTTACCATCTCCATAGCGCACATCATCCAGGATTAGTTTTAATTGCTACGTTGTTAGACGGAACTAATTATGGAACTTGGATTGTGGCTATGACTACGAGTATAGAGGCTAAGAACAAACTTGGTTTTATAGATGGCTCTATTGTTAAACCTGATGAGGATGATCCGTATTTCAAGATCTGGTCTAGGTGTAATAGCATGGTTAAATCTTGGTTGCTAAATAGTGTTACTCCGAAGATCTACACAAGCATACTCTACATCAAGACAGCTTCTTATTTGGAAAGATCTTCACACACGATTTCATAAGTCAAATTTGCCAAGACTTTACAAGCTTCGCCAATGGATTCATTCTTGACGTCAGGGCAGTATGACTCTCTCCTCCTATCACACACACACACTCAGTTTGGATGTGTTTCAGAAGTTGACATAGCGAAAAAGACAAGAGGAGGCGATTGTATTATTTATTCCTACTTTGGTAAAGTAATGTGTCGATTATTATTGATAGAGAAGGTGTACGTTTTGCACAAAGGCTACTGACACCTCCTAATGTACTAAAGAATAGAAAGGAGAATAATCGTAAATACATGAGGAAGATAATGTTTTCTGTTCTTTAAGATGGGCAATTCTACTTTGATACTAAGATGCCTAAAAATATATGATACTAAGATGCAATTAGCATATACTACTCGGAAATACATATAATCAAAACTATAGAAGTCAAACTAATCAGTTATTGTTATAGTATAGAAAAATGCAACTCATATCTTACCGTAATAAAAAGACATCACAAGCAAAAAAACCTCTAAACATCCTATATTATGAAACAAAGGGATTATAACTCAAGGTGACTCAACGTTCAACTCTTCCAACCCGCTAGCCGAGAAAACACCCGTTCAAGCACCTCTACCTCCATGTGTTTTGCACAACAAAAAATCATTCTTCCTCTTTCGTCATCCCATACCCTACAATGGTAAGGGCATGGCCTCCAGGTTGTGGCTTGGGTACAATGTAAATTTCCTGAAAATGTTTGGCATAAATTGAAGGTTTAGTTAGTTGCTAAATATAATATTGTATTTTTGGAATCTAAGTTAATTCCTTAACTTACCCCCTTAAGTTTCCTAAGACCTTCATCTATATCAATTGTTATACCTACAATATCCTCACCAGTTACAATTTATACTTCAATAAACCTACCTTTAATAGAATACGCTTTATCATCTCACTCTACAAAATATATATAAAACATGATAATTATGTTTAAACTTATTAACATTGGTATGTAAAACAATCGAACAAACATATATATATATATATATATATATATATATAAATTAAGAATATATGTCAATAGATGTTTACCTTCTTCTTTCCATCATTTTTTAGATTCCCTTGAAAAATATATGGTCCATTGCTTTCCTCAAAGAACCAACAGCCATATCTTCTGTTTTCAACTTCTTAGCGTCATCATCACCTTGTTTCAGTTTCATCTTTTCAACAAAATCATTTATATCCAAAACCTTGTGTTGAGCAATGAATCATCTATTTGATGCATGTTATAGGTATACTCTAGTATTTTTCCAAAAACAAAAGCCCTACAAATGTAACTGCATTTGAAAACAAAATTTAATCTTATCAATGTAAACTAAATACATTATATTAAAATTCACTATTGAAGTTCAAATACAACAACCAGAACACTCAAACTAAATTGGCATATCTAAGTATGCACAAAAGTTTAAACTTAATATTGACACCTTTTAGTTGTGTGATAATTTTACTAAAGTTTTGTGTGAGTGACTCCTTGATAAGATATCTACCATCATCCCAAAATCCTAATAAAAATGTAGAAAAGAATGATATATAAATGTGAAAGTTAAAAAAAAAACAAACAAGAATTATTAAGTAAAATACTTTTTTTTTTACTTGTAATGGAAGTTCATCATTTGTTATTGCAACTGATGTTAAATTATAACTTTTGTATCAGTTATAAATAAGTAATTCAAATTAGTATCATATAAATTTTTGATGCAAATTAATTGATGCAATTAACCATTTTATTTGTAGTGTAGTGACTTTAGTTATCTATGATATAAGTTCATAATTATCTACAAAGAAACTTTGGCCACACGAGTTAGAGATACTTAAGTGAAATTGGTGTTTGTCTCAAGCTTATGAGTGTTGTAACCTTCATTTGAAATTTCAAATCATGTCACATTGTCAATGCATATATATAGTAAAATGAAAAAAATTAGGATGTTAGTATTTGAAGACTACTTTACTAAGATACCAACAAAAAAAATTCTTTCCAAAACAAATAATTATGATTTACAGAAAACTCTCTATTAAAACAAGATAATGTCTCCATTAACCAAGAAAACAAGACAAAGTCAATTAAGTTAAATCCATGAAAATAAGACAAGAGTAACAAAACCTAATATGACTTGCACACCAAAATATATTCCTTACAAAGCCAAATTACTTACCAAACCATCAAGATAGACTATTTGACATGTTTTGTACAAACTTTTTTTTTGTCAACAAGTGTAAATCCATAGACAACAATGATTAGAACATGACTAATAAAACCCAAGGTGGCTCCACGTGGTAACTCCAAAGTGTAGATTCCCTAAAACATTTTTACATAAACCATGCTAAGTTTCAATACTTAATTACATATCTACTATAAAGCATATGAAAATTGATTGTTTTACTTACATATTCATGTGCAAAAAACTCCAGTTCCATATGCACAAATATACCAACAAGACCTTCCGTTTCCAACAAACTTATGATGGCATCAAGAGTTGCATTGGTTTTGTAATAAAATCTCATTTCACTCTAAACATATTTGTCTAAGATTATATTACATATATCAATATAATAATTATTCATATTCTTAAATATATATATATATATATATATATATATATGTTTGTTTTTAAAATAAGCAGTACACACAAAATAAATAATTAGGATCAGATCAGAGACAAAGAAAAAAAAATCTATATTATAAGCATTTATGCAAGTACCTTATTCTGAAGTTATTTTCAAGTCATGTTTTACAAATGTACTAGATAGGTTTTATGAGGGAAACAATTGTCAAACTTTCTTTTTCTGCTCCATCACCCTTTTACATTCAGCTTTTTATTTTTATCGTCATGCTTTGACTATGCTAATGAGACCTTCCATTGGCAAAGACTTTCGCTTGATAGCATTTTGAATATTCATGTTATATATGAATTCCAATTTATGTAGAACTCTCGCCTAGCAATCACTTGCATACAAATCTAACATAATTATTAATTTGTATTATATTAAGGAAATAATTTGTATTATATTAAGGAAATTTGGCAGAAGTAATCTTAAAAAAAACTTTAACTAACTCAGTAACCATTCTAACCATCACTCTATATATTCTTTGTATTTTCTATAATAATGATAATTTTGCCATATATAGTACATTATGAACAGCCAACATCATGTTTCTCTCACGTGCATTTACTTCTCATTTATATATGCACACATATTCTCTCATTCTCCCTTCTCATTTGTTTTTTTTTCCTTATTTTTCTCATTTTCTTATTCATGTCTCATTTATTAGGTGTTGACCCAGACGTTGTCTGGTTTGTTACATAATCGTTGTTCTATTTTAAAGAAATAACATAAATTAACATGTTATTATTATTTTAGTTTTGTGTATATCGAAATATTTTACTTATGTTTTGTTTATATTTTACATAGATTTTGCTTTTTTTTTTTGTTAATTTATCTTTTCATAGTAAAAATTAAAAATATATGTAAAAATGTGAACTTGTCATATTGGGTCATA
>NC_025704.1:16147397-16175602 GCF_000633955.1 Camelina sativa
GTAATGCCGAGCATTGTTTTCCTCCAAAGCTTCTCGCCGGATCTTCGTTCCTACAACCACAAAACTCGATCCCAAGCCACAAGAAAACTTCCTAACGTCCAGAACAACGATCTAACAAGTCTAACAACACACAACAAGCAAATTAGAGAGTTCTCTAGCTTAGATAAGCCATGGTCCTGCACTTACCTTTGCCAAGACGAATCTGAACCCAAACACAAGAAGAAAACGCTTCTAGGAAGCTCCTACAACGATCCCAGCTACAGATCTCTACAGGAACAGCCTCAAATCTCCCAAAATCCTCAAGAACGCTCAAGAACAGTTTTCTCTCTTTTCTTTCTCTCAAAATCGGCTACCCACGACTAATGAGACAAAAGAACGATTTCAGGGTTTTCCTTTCCCCTTTGCCCAAAACGCAGCGTTTAACTTAAGTCAAAACGTAGAAATTTGAACCTGTATCGACCGATGCAATTCCTAAACCGGAAATTCGGTTCACGGATGTTACATTAATATATAAGTAGACAATATATGGATTTAAATTATAACATTTTACTGGGCTACGTCGGTGTATGGATGTGGTTCATTTGTAAAAGTTAGTTTTTGCAGGGTTTGTTATCATATTAAATATTCAAATCATGGGATACACTTGGGTAACTAATTACTAATTGCATAATAATTATAAAATAATACCAACATAATAAGTTAAATATTTAACTAATTTTTCTTAAAAACAATAATGCTTTCACTTTAAATACGTTTTGCTGTTTGCATTGTATATATCAAAACCCAAAATAATCATATTATTAATAGGACATGTTTCTATTTGTTAGAGTATAAGTTTGATAATAATCCTTTCATTTACCTAGATTTGTTCCAAAGATCAAAGTAAATCAATATTATAATATAATAATTAAAATTAATGATAAAAAAAAGAAAAAAAAATGCTGGAACAATATAACTCATATACATTTTTAATAAAATTTTATAAAAGATAAATAATAGTGTATTTGGTATATTTGGAAAGCAAAGAATGCTCGAGTTTTCGAGAATCAGGATGAACGACCTGACGAGATGAGGGAAGGACCTGGCAACAGGCTCAGGAGGAGGTTGAGGAAGAGGGACTCCAATCGGCTCTGTAACGCTCATGTCCTAGAAAATAATGAAATATTAGAGTTTATATCAGAAATTTGGTGGAATCGGTTTAGTATCGGTTTAGATAAATTCTGGTTTAATTTAATTAATCCAAGGAACCCTAAATTTCTCTATAACTCACGCTTCTCTACTCTCTTTTGGGGTTGTGGTCGTTTTTGTAGAGAGAAAAAAGAGAACTTGTTTGTGGAGAAGAGGTGTGAGGAAAGGGAGGTTAGATTTTGGTGTTTTAGGCAAAGGAGCAGAATCGTTAGGGTTTGGGAGGAAACGGGTTCGATATATCAAATCGTACTCAAAGGTAACGAAATTTGGTAGAGTTATTCCCAAGCCTTTCATTGTCATTCTCATTTTTACAGAAGTGAATTTGAGTTTATATTATAGGAGATATTGGCAGTTTCGTGGGACACGTTTTCTCAGACGCGAGTTGAGACCATCGGGGATTTTAACTGAGATCGTTGTCTCGTCTGATTTATGATCGGCACGAGATTTTGTGGGAAGCTTCGTGACGTCTAGGACTAGCTTTAACCGGAGGAATTAGATAGTTAACGGTTGGTTTTTATTTTAAGGTTTCTTCTTTGAGATTGTTTTTTTTTTATGTTTCTTTCCAGTTTGCTTCAAGGTTGTTTTTGGTTGTGTTATTTGTTGTAGGACGTTTCTGGACTGTTTCAGACGCAAGGAGAGTCTTTCCTGGTTGTATTTGTTGTTAGAATCAGCTTGATAAGGTGAGTGCGTGACCATCTGAGCGATTGGGTTGTATGACTTGTTTTGTGTGATGATGTGTAAGTGTGGTGAATGTGTCATTGGGTGTTCTATTTAGTGGCCGGTTTGTTATATATTATTTGTGGTTGTACTCTTGATTTGCTTGTGTGTATAGCTCATAGATTGGAGGATCGCCTCACTGGGTATTTCTGGTAATACTCACGCATCTCATTGTGTTTGTGGTGCAAGTAATGAATGTGTAGCGTGGAATCATGGCGATGAGGAGGAGGATGATCTAGGGTCTCGGTTTTTGTGTTATGTTTACGTTATTTTGTTGTTGTAACATTGTTAGAAGTATGCTAGGTTGCTGGTTTATATTGGTTATGATTGATATTGTATTTATATAAAATTGGAGTTGGTTTGGTTTGTCTTCTGCTGTGCATGTTGATTTATTGTTGGTTTATTGTTTGGGTTGTAATTAAATATTATGGGATAGTTAATTATATTATTATTATTATTTTTTAAACGGGTCGGGTTGTTTCAGGCTCACATCGGTCTTACCCCTCGAAGCAGGGGGAGCACAATTTCTCTTCCACTGGTTTATATAGGTTATCGGTGTTTCGTTGATGGATCTTGGAAAGTGTCTGTTGATTTTGCAGGTGCAGGATGGTTTTGTACTTCTTTTCGCGGTTCTTCACCAACTATGGACGCCACCAATTACCGGCGTAGTCTCTCTCCCGTTACATGCAGAAGTAGAAGCCTTCATTTGGGCCATGCGGTGCATGATTGAACATGATTACCGGGACGCGGCGTTCTTTATGGACAGCTTAGATTTGGTGAAGATGGTGTGTTCTCCTCAAGATTGGCCGGCCTTCTTGACATACCTAGACGACATAAATATGGACAAGGCAGAGTTTTCTTCCTTTTATTTATCTCATGTTCCTCAAATTGCAAATGTTAGTGCGGATTATTTGGCACGCTAGTCGCGCACAGCTCTACAACATGTTCTGTTTGTAAATAATTTCTTTTCTAATTGGCTTATATGAGCTAATCTTTTGTTGAAAAAACAAAATACATCACAAGGTTAAAAATATGTTTCTTTTATCATATAGTAATAAAATATAGCTTTTTATATATAATAGTTAAGTGAAATATGATAATAAAAAAACTAAACTTACAATAATGGAGAAATGTAACGCCCGTGTCCCAAAAATTAATATATAAATAATTTGAGTTTATGTTGGGAACTGAAGTTGAATTGGTTTATTCTAGTTAGTTTAGGAGGAGTTGTAATTAAACCAAGCTCAATTATATATGTGATCATATGGTTTAATTAAGTTTTGTTTATTAAACCGAAACTAGACCAGCCTAACCCAAAAGCCCTAATTTACTCTTTAAGAAGAAAAGGACGAGCGGGGTTGGCCGTCACGTACGAGGGGGAGAGGGGAGCTGTTGGTACTGACGTGAGAGCGAGAGAGCCGAGGGTTAGTGTTGTTGGTGTAGCGTGAGAGGAGAAGAGAAGGCGAATCGTCCTTGGGTTAAGTGGTAGTGTTGTTGTGGGTTTTAGCTACCGTTTCCGTTGTTGTCGTTCATCACCACGTTAGATCTAATCAATGTTTGGGTAAAGAGATAAAACGCAGAGAATCTGGTTTGGTGATGGTGTAAAGAGGAGAGGAGTGAGCCGTGTATATATATATACGTGTAAGCATCTCCTTCTCCATGGAGTTGTTGTTGTGTTCATGTCGTCTCCCGACTTAGGAGGAGGATAAGCAACGTGAGTCCTAGAGCAAGGGTTGTTGTGCTGTGGATAGATGTTGTTATCGGAAATGGGAGGGAGACGTGATGGAGAGAATAACGATGGAATCGTGACGAGATGAGAGAGTTGGTGATGGAACCCGGGTCCTGGCCGTACCATGGTGTGAACCGGATCGTTGGTGCCATCAATCATCAGCTTTTGTAAGGGCATGGAACTTGGCCCGGATCATTAATATAGCATCAATAAGCCTCGTAGGATCATCACTGGGAGCAGGGCAAGGTCATCTAATGCGCGTTCCAAGGGATACCTATCCAACAAGCCAAGCTCCAACCACTACACCAAGGGATCATGGCCTGCATCACCAATGAAGAGCCTTGGGTGCGACCAGTTTTGGGAAGCTTGATTTGTGTGTCTTCACTATCACGCAAGCGTGAAGAGACCCCTAAGTCATTAGAAGGAGCTGTACTCTTTTTCCTACTTTGGGTTTGTCCTAATGGGTTTACCGAAGGGGTTTTAACGAGGCAGCGAACTCTAGTGCATCTCCACTTTGTTTCCGCTTGGCTCAAACTTGGAAACTTTCATTGACAAGACAATGGGCCAAGGAAGTGAAGATCCTATCCACCGCGTCCAGCCAATGACGTGGCATTTCTATTTCCTTCCATCATTTCTTTTGTTTCCTTTGAACTCTCTTATGACTGTTGGATTGGTCTTTGTTTTGAATTGCTTTTGCTTTTGCTTTTAGGGACATGTGTGTTCCTTAGCTTTGGGCGCGTGTCTAGGGTTTTAGTGTCTCCCATATGTAAGCCTTTCCTATATAAAGGTCTAAACCCTCATTGTAAAAGGCAGACTTAAATATAGAAAATTAATTTTCCAAAGAGTAAATCTTTGTTTCTTGTCTCAACCCTCTCCTTAGCCCAAGTCCAGGACTTGGCTTCTGAGAAACCCTAGAAGGTTCGCGAACCGGGTTCAAGACCTTCTAGTCCAACCTTATCACGGGCCAAGCCATCTCCCGTGTGTCGTCGCTTCAATCCACTCGTCCGTCCGAGCTGCGTCCGTCCGTCCGTTTGTCCGTACACAGCATCCGATTCCATCCGCTTCTACTTAGAGCCGAACGAGTCGAGTATCTCCTCATGAATCTCTATTCCATCCTTGTCCCACCGCTCGCCGTCCGTTCAGCCGCTCCGCCGACCGTTTGTTTGAATTCACCGTCCGTCCGTCCAAACGCAGCGTCAGTTTGTCCATCTCTTCTGGAGATTGCCGAGTCGAGTTTCTCCTCGGCCATTCCCGCTCATCCAACCGACCTTGTTCCAAGCTGACCCAGTTCGCGTCCGTACGCCGTTCTGTGACCAGATCAGCATCTGTCGCGTCTGTCCGTACATCCGTACGTACGCGTGAACGAGTCACCGACCTGGGATCACATCAGCTTGTATCAGAGCTTAAAATTCCTACAAAGTTGTATCTTTTTGAAACTCCAGATATTTTCTTTCTTTTGTTAAAGCTATCGTTTTTGTGTATTTGCGGTTCTATAGTTCGTCCTTAGCGTCGCGTAGGTACGTTAGTTTTCGATTTATGCATAGTTATCTCGTTAGGTCATTTATTCCTTCGTTTGTTCATCCTGTTCCTGTGTTTGTTCATCATTGTTCTTGCCTAGGACTCGTCAGATCCGTAAAGTAGAGTGTTTGCTTTTTATTTCGTGTTGTGGTCCCAAAAGTTTTACTTTTTGTGCGTGTGTTTGCTTTTAGGCGTGTGTAGATTGCTTTTGTTTTAGTCTTAGGTTGTCATTTGCATTGTTGTCTTCAATCATTGACCGTCCCAATAATATCTTGTCCGCCAGCTTTAGACGCGTTATACTCACGAATATTTATTTTTGTTTTGACGAGGTACGTGACTCGCTCGGCCAGCGCATCGCATACATACCAAGTCCACGTCATCGTTTAAGAATCATCTCCCGACCGTGGTATCTACCGTTCGCCACCGAAGACTGTTCGTGACATCAATCGCTCGAGTTCTCCGTCCGTACCTACCGTCTGTACCGACGTCCGACCAATATCGGCCGTCCGTACCAGCCATCCGTACCATCCTCCGACAAACATTGGTCGTCCGTACTGACTGTCCAAACTCTTCATCCATACCGTTGTCCGACTACCATCGGCCGTCCGTACCAGCCATCCATACCTGCCGTCCGTACCGTCGCCGACCCCCATTGGCCGTCCATACTGACGACCATATCTAGTTCCAAGGCCGCGATCGATAGCCAATGCTTGATTCGACCTTGATCAAGTATGGAGCATGAAGATCCTTACTCCGATGATGAACCATGGTACGAAGAACGTTAAGGTACTGATTCAGAACAAGAGGTTACCGAGGACGCATCATGGTTCACAGAGGACTATGAAGAAGGATCGCATCAAAAGGAACGCGAGCATGGATCACCGGACTACTATTGGCCGTCTATGTCCCGAGCTACGCACCATAGCGAGCCAAGGCTGAATCTCTACAATGATTCCGATAGTGATGACTGGGGCTCGTACTACAAGGATATATAAGGCACCTAGCCACAAGGAGAATGGAGCCTACTTCCAAACCGCCCAGTACAATAGACGCTTTGATCTCTCTCTGATGCGGACTTCAAGACATCAACGACAGGCTTGACCGGTTAGAATTGCCGTCAACTCAGGAACGGGTTGAGACACGCTCGAGTATCCGCCATAACCGGAGCCGAGGAATTCCTACTTGGTCCCAAAGTGCGTCCACTCGGGAACAGATATCAAGGCGCCAGTACCGTGTACCTTTCCGTATGCCGGCTCCGCGATCAAGTCGCCACTCGGCCCTTGTTGAGAGATCAAGGACTTATGTGCCTCCCGTCCAGTACCGTGAGTTGCCAACACTGTACGATGAACCTGCCCAAGGAGAAGTCCGTGCCAAGGTCATACCGAGTCCAGAAATGCCAAGGACGAGCATCAAGCCATGCACCAAACTAGCAGAGAGAACTGTGTCAAGGACGCAACCAGATCGTGAACCAGGTAATAAAGAGGACGTCTATAAATCAGGAGGGATCATAGAGAATCCCGCCGAGCCACCAGACCACCAAGCTCATACACTCGGAGGTACAAGTTCAGGCTATCATGCGCACCACGGACAACTCATTACCGCGTTTGACCAAGACCAAGCCAACACTCGACCGCCACGTTCGGAGCAGACTAGGGTATGTGAATCTTCACCCAGGACGCGAACCGAACCATTAGGCGTAGCCAATAAAGATTTTGGCTGTGCGATCAGTTCCCTAACTGGTACTCAATTGGTAATGGGGAGTTTCAAGCAATGTGAGCCACCGGAGATGGCCATTGATGGATCTTTTCATTTGGTATTCTTCATGACTACTTTAAATAGTATGCTCCAGCTGGGAGTTGCCTATACCATGCCATCCTTCTCCACTTTTAGCCCTAAGACCTTTACCGCACAAGGTTCTATGGCGAGGCATCTTTGCAACTTTGGTGCGGATCAAACTTTTGTGTGGCATCCTGGAGAGCTTCAGCAACAAACCATGGTTCACGAAAGGGTCGGAGCGACCATTGCCACTGGTCTTACCGGGGAAGTCTTATCCTTTTCTCTTAAGGCCTTACTCTTTCCTTTTGATCCCGGTAAATGAAACCGTGGTAGAACTCTTGATGCTGCTGATTTGGTTTCCTTTTTGATCTAGGTTTTGGGCAGAGTTTTGAGGTCAAAACCTTTTCAAGGGGGAGGGAATGATGGAACCCGGGTCATTGCCGTACCACGGTGTGAACTGGATCGTTGGTGCCATCAATCATTAGCTTTCGTAAGGGCATGGAACGTGGCCCGGATCATTAATATAGCATCAATAACCCTCGTAGGATCATCAAGGGGAGCAGGGCAAGGTCATCTAATGCGCGTTCCAAGGGATACCTATCCAACAAGCCAAGCTCCAACCACTACACCAAGGGATCATGGCCTGCATCACCAATGAAGAGCCTTGGGTGCGACCAGTTTTGGGAAGCTTGATTTGTGTGTCTTCACCATCACGCAAGCGTGAAGACACCCCTAAGTCATTAGAAGGAGCTGTACTCTTTTTCCTACTTCGGGTTTGTCCCAATGGGTTTACCGAAAGGGTTTTAACGAGGCAGCGAGCTCTAGTGCATCTCCACTTCGTTCCCGCTTGGCTCATGACTTGGAAACTTTCATTGACAAGACAATGGGCCAAGGAAGTGAAGATCCTATCCACCACGTCCAGCCAATGACGTGGCATTTCTATTTCCTTCCATCCTTTCTTTTATTTCTTTTGAACTCTCTTATGACCGTTGGATTGGTCTTTATTTTCAATTGCTTTTGCCTTTGCTTTTAGGGACATGTGTGTTCCTTAGCTTTGGCCGCATGTCTAGGGTTTTAGTGTCTTCCATATGTAAGCCTTCCCTATATAAAGGCCTAAACCCTCATTGTAAAAGGCAGACTTGAATATAGAAATTTAATTTCCCAAAGAGTGAATCTTTGTTTCTTGTCTCAACCCTCTCCTTAGCCCAAGTCCGGGACTTAGCTCTTGAGAAACCTTAGAAGGTTCGTAAACCGGGTTCAAGACCTTCTAGTCCGACCGTATCACGGGCCGAGCCATCTCCCGTGTGTCGTCGCTTCAATCCACCTGTCTGTCCGAGCTGCGTCCGTCCGTCCGTCCGTCCGAATCACCGTCTGTTCGTCCGTTCGCCCATACGCAGCGCCTGATTCCAACCGCTTCTACTTAGAGCCGAACGAGTCGAGTATCTCCTCCTGAATCTCTATTCCATCCTTGTCCCACCGCTCGCCGTCTGTTCAGCCGCCGCGTCCGACCGTTCGTTTGACTTCACCGTCTGTCCGTCCGAACGCAGCGTCCGTCCGTCCATCTCTTCTGGAGATTGCCGAGTCGAGTTTCTCCTCGGCCATTCCCATCCATCCAACCGACCTTGTTCCGAGCTGACCCAGTTCGCGTCCGTACGCCGCTCTACAGCGTCTGTCACGTCCGTCCGTACATCCGTACGTCCGCGTGAACGAGTCACTGACCTGGGGTCACATCAGCTAGAGTCGTGACGGAGATGAGAGAGTTAGAGTCGTGACGGAGATGAGAGAGAGACGTGGCGGAACTGGGGAGGCCTCTTGTGAGTCTAGTTAGTCACCTCATGGCTGTGAGAAGCTTCATTAGTGGTGGGAGAACAAAGCCGGAGTGAACAGAGGTGAAGAGGAAAAAGAAAGTGAGAGAAGGTTGGTGATAATGCCAGAGTGGAGGAGCCAACTTTGGAGGCTCGCCGGCGCCGGGTTTGACATTATTTCGGAAAGGTAATGATACCGGCGTGATCTCCAGCAAGCCAAGATTGCATGTAAATTGGCAGATTGTTATTCGGGGTTAAATTGAAGGAGTTATGCTCGTTACTTCTTGGACAAGTAATTGTTGGGAAGCTGGTAAATGGTGCAATATATGCCAAGTGTATAACATAAACGTTTTCAAGATGGGTTTATGAGGACACCGTTTGGAGGTCGTAACGATGTCAGATCGAGCTGAAACTTGGTGGAGATACTCGGGGTAGTACAGGCTCCATATCCAACGGTGGAGTTGCGATTTGAACGGTTAGTCTGTGTTTTATTTGAGTATTGTTTTGGAGGTTTTGTATTGTATGAATTGTGGTAAATTGTATTGTTGGTTGAGCCAATGAGCTCGGTTTGAGCTGGAACCTTGAAGGGGCTTCCATGGCTTATGGAGTTAGGTCTTGGTTGTTAGAGAACTAAGTTGGAGCTCAAGAGTGTGGGGTTAAAGTTAAGTTGGTGTATCAGAGGGTTCATCGGAGAAAGTGTCTTTGTGGCTGGACGGAATAAAGTTTTCCAGCCCACCTTTCTGGTTACTCGGTCGCTAGGGATGGTTGGTTGTGCGACTCAGTAACTAGATGAGGTGGGGTTTGGTGTATTTGTGGGAGTTTTTGTAAGGAGCGATTTCTACGCCGGTTGTCTCGTCGAAATTATGGAGTTCCGGTGAGATTGTTTCCCGTGGGATTGAGAATCCGGGTGCGATCGTTTCAGTTGTGATTTCTATGCCGGTTGTCTCGTCGGAATTATGAGGTTATGGTGATATCGTTTCCCGTGGGATTGGGAATCCGGGTGTAGTCGTTTCAAGAAACTTATATGCATCGTCTAATAGAAAGAAGTCTTAAACTGCTTTCTGACATTTCATTGAAAACATACAATACCAACAAAAAAAAAAAGAGATTCTAAATGTGTAAGAAAAGAAAAAACCTAACAAATTCAATACATTGAATCAAAAATTCAACATATAGTAGTATTAACGCAACCAAAAAATACGACAACCCTGAAATAAAAATAAAACATGGTTCCAATATATTTAGCTATAGAGATTAGGAAAAACATACATAAAAACTCTACTGAATAAATAAATCTGTCAAATATTCTCACATAATTTGTTTCCTCAAATAATTTTGGCCCTATTCATCCAACAACATCATCACTTATATATATACTAGATTTTCACCCGCGATACACCGCGGGGTAATTTTTTCTTAAACTAGAACTTTTAAATTTTAAGTTATAATTGTTAGTTGATTTTGTTTAGTGTTTGAGATCATATAATTGTATTTAGATTGTTAATTTTAGGGTTAATTCGTTGTATATTGCATGATATTTGTTTTTTACATAATCCTAATATAATTAATTTAATTAAAATTTTAAATCTTCTAATATTGATGGTGTTAATTAAATAATAACATGATGAACACAAAATTAATAATATTTTAATTTATATTTATATGAACTCAAAATTCGTACTGCTATATAACCCGTCACGTGATATATTATAGTTTATGTTTCCATAAAATATTATAGTTTCTGTTTCCATAGAATAGAAGCAAAGAATTCAAAAAACAATAGAAGGTGTCATTAATATATTATAATTTATGTTTACATAAAATATTGATTGTAGTATTGTGTTAGGAATGGAATGTAAAATATTAAGGAAACAAAATATGATGTTATTGTTATTTTGGGAATTTTTCTAGGGATAAAGATTGTAAATAATTTTTTAAAATAACTATAACTCAAAAGGCATTATACAAAATGTATTTAAAAAATGTTAATATAGATAGTAAGAAATTACCTCATAACAAAGTTGGAAAAAATGTTTCGCTTATAAGAATTTAATTGACACATTAATCCATTACCATAACGGTTATTAAACGTATATTATTTAATTTAGTAGGCATTATAGTGATGTAACTTAAAGAATCAAACTAAATAAACCATCCACCTAAAACATATCAAAGGTGGTTAACCTATAATGATCAAGTGAGAGTTGAGAAGAGTCAATGGTGATTTGTTTTAATATTTTTCACAAATAATCTTATTTTCTTAAATTTCTGATGAAATATTATATTTATTTAGATTTTTTGAAATTATGTGAGATGTGCCGTTAAATTTACATCAAGTTTTCTAGGTTATTGTTAATTGGAATATTATTTTGCTCTAATTGTTTATTTTATAATCTCTGCAATCGTATCCATACTTCGTTTTCTCCCATCCTTAATGAGTAAAATAGTTAGATAGAAGATATAACAAAAAAAAAATTCATTATCATTGATTTTTTTTAAGTTTTTTATCAAAAAAAAAAAAAATCCAACCGTAAACGCTCGCGGGAAGCATCTTTTGGAATTCAGTGGTTTGTGTGATTGCTTCCAATCGCTAGCAACCGCTACCACCTACAAACGTAGCGTTTACGAAAGGTAGCGGGAGAACCAGTCAACACCTAAGCCGGAGATGGAAAGACAATAAGAGGAAACTTGCGGCAAACATCGAGTCATGTCGTTTCCNGAGAGCGAGAGAGCCGAGGGTTAGTGTTGTTGGTGTAGCGTGAGAGGAGAAGAGAAGGCGAATCGTCCTTGGGTTAAGTGGTAGTGTTGTTGTGGGTTTTAGCTACCGTTTCCGTTGTTGTCGTTCATCACCACGTTAGATCTAATCAATGTTTGGGTAAAGAGATAAAACGCAGAGAATCTGGTTTGGTGATGGTGTAAAGAGGAGAGGAGTGAGCCGTGTATATATATATACGTGTAAGCATCTCCTTCTCCATGGAGTTGTTGTTGTGTTCATGTCGTCTCCCGACTTAGGAGGAGGATAAGCAACGTGAGTCCTAGAGCAAGGGTTGTTGTGCTGTGGATAGATGTTGTTATCGGAAATGGGAGGGAGACGTGATGGAGAGAATAACGATGGAATCGTGACGAGATGAGAGAGTTGGTGATGGAACCCGGGTCCTGGCCGTACCATGGTGTGAACCGGATCGTTGGTGCCATCAATCATCAGCTTTTGTAAGGGCATGGAACTTGGCCCGGATCATTAATATAGCATCAATAAGCCTCGTAGGATCATCACTGGGAGCAGGGCAAGGTCATCTAATGCGCGTTCCAAGGGATACCTATCCAACAAGCCAAGCTCCAACCACTACACCAAGGGATCATGGCCTGCATCACCAATGAAGAGCCTTGGGTGCGACCAGCTTTGGGAAGCATGATTTGTGTGTCTTCACTATCACGCAAGCGTGAAGAGACCCCTAAGTCATTAGAAGGAGTTGTACTCTTTTTCCTACTTTGGGTTTGTCCTAATGGGTTTACCGAAGGGGTTTTAACGAGGCAGCGAACTCTAGTGCATCTCCACTTTGTTTCCGCTTGGCTCAAACTTGGAAACTTTCATTGACAAGACAATGGGCCAAGGAAGTGAAGATCCTATCCACCGCGTCCAGCCAATGACGTGGCATTTCTATTTCCTTCCATCATTTCTTTTGTTTCCTTTGAACTCTCTTATGACTGTTGGATTGGTCTTTGTTTTGAATTGCTTTTGCTTTTGCTTTTAGGGACATGTGTGTTCCTTAGCTTTGGGCGCGTGTCTAGGGTTTTAGTGTCTCCCATATGTAAGCCTTTCCTATATAAAGGTCTAAACCCTCATTGTAAAAGGCAGACTTAAATATAGAAAATTAATTTTCCAAAGAGTAAATCTTTGTTTCTTGTCTCAACCCTCTCCTTAGCCCAAGTCCAGGACTTGGCTTCTGAGAAACCCTAGAAGGTTCGCGAACCGGGTTCAAGACCTTCTAGTCCAACCTTATCACGGGCCAAGCCATCTCCCGTGTGTCGTCGCTTCAATCCACTCGTCCGTCCGAGCTGCGTCCGTCCGTCCGTTTGTCCGTACACAGCATCCGATTCCATCCGCTTCTACTTAGAGCCGAACGAGTCGAGTATCTCCTCATGAATCTCTATTCCATCCTTGTCCCACCGCTCGCCGTCCGTTCAGCCGCTCCGCCGACCGTTTGTTTGAATTCACCGTCCGTCCGTCCAAACGCAGCGTCAGTTTGTCCATCTCTTCTGGAGATTGCCGAGTCGAGTTTCTCCTCGGCCATTCCCGCTCATCCAACCGACCTTGTTCCAAGCTGACCCAGTTCGCGTCCGTACGCCGTTCTGTGACCAGATCAGCATCTGTCGCGTCTGTCCGTACATCCGTACGTACGCGTGAACGAGTCACCGACCTGGGATCACATCAGCTTGTATCAGAGCTTAAAATTCCTACAAAGTTGTATCTTTTTGAAACTCCAGATATTTTCTTTCTTTTGTTAAAGCTATCGTTTTTGTGTATTTGCGGTTCTATAGTTCGTCCTTAGCGTCGCGTAGGTACGTTAGTTTTCGATTTATGCATAGTTATCTCGTTAGGTCATTTATTCCTTCGTTTGTTCATCCTGTTCCTGTGTTTGTTCATCATTGTTCTTGCCTAGGACTCGTCAGATCCGTAAAGTAGAGTGTTTGCTTTTTATTTCGTGTTGTGGTCCCAAAAGTTTTACTTTTTGTGCGTGTGTTTGCTTTTAGGCGTGTGTAGATTGCTTTTGTTTTAGTCTTAGGTTGTCATTTGCATTGTTGTCTTCAATCATTGACCGTCCCAATAATATCTTGTCCGCCAGCTTTAGACGCGTTATACTCACGAATATTTATTTTTGTTTTGACGAGGTACGTGACTCGCTCGGCCAGCGCATCGCATACATACCAAGTCCACGTCATCGTTTAAGAATCATCTCCCGACCGTGGTATCTACCGTTCGCCACCGAAGACTGTTCGTGACATCAATCGCTCGAGTTCTCCGTCCGTACCTACCGTCTGTACCGACGTCCGACCAATATCGGCCGTCCGTACCAGCCATCCGTACCATCCTCCGACAAACATTGGTCGTCCGTACTGACTGTCCAAACTCTTCATCCATACCGTTGTCCGACTACCATCGGCCGTCCGTACCAGCCATCCATACCTGCCGTCCGTACCGTCGCCGACCCCCATTGGCCGTCCATACTGACGACCATATCTAGTTCCAAGGCCGCGATCGATAGCCAATGCTTGATTCGACCTTGATCAAGTATGGAGCATGAAGATCCTTACTCCGATGATGAACCATGGTACGAAGAACGTTAAGGTACTGATTCAGAACAAGAGGTTACCGAGGACGCATCATGGTTCACAGAGGACTATGAAGAAGGATCGCATCAAAAGGAACGCGAGCATGGATCACCGGACTACTATTGGCCGTCTATGTCCCGAGCTACGCACCATAGCGAGCCAAGGCTGAATCTCTACAATGATTCCGATAGTGATGACTGGGGCTCGTACTACAAGGATATATAAGGCACCTAGCCACAAGGAGAATGGAGCCTACTTCCAAACCGCCCAGTACAATAGACGCTTTGATCTCTCTCTGATGCGGACTTCAAGACATCAACGACAGGCTTGACCGGTTAGAATTGCCGTCAACTCAGGAACGGGTTGAGACACGCTCGAGTATCCGCCATAACCGGAGCCGAGGAATTCCTACTTGGTCCCAAAGTGCGTCCACTCGGGAACAGATATCAAGGCGCCAGTACCGTGTACCTTTCCGTATGCCGGCTCCGCGATCAAGTCGCCACTCGGCCCTTGTTGAGAGATCAAGGACTTATGTGCCTCCCGTCCAGTACCGTGAGTTGCCAACACTGTACGATGAACCTGCCCAAGGAGAAGTCCGTGCCAAGGTCATACCGAGTCCAGAAATGCCAAGGACGAGCATCAAGCCATGCACCAAACTAGCAGAGAGAACTGTGTCAAGGACGCAACCAGATCGTGAACCAGGTAATAAAGAGGACGTCTATAAATCAGGAGGGATCATAGAGAATCCCGCCGAGCCACCAGACCACCAAGCTCATACACTCGGAGGTACAAGTTCAGGCTATCATGCGCACCACGGACAACTCATTACCGCGTTTGACCAAGACCAAGCCAACACTCGACCGCCACGTTCGGAGCAGACTAGGGTATGTGAATCTTCACCCAGGACGCGAACCGAACCATTAGGCGTAGCCAATAAAGATTTTGGCTGTGCGATCAGTTCCCTAACTGGTACTCAATTGGTAATGGGGAGTTTCAAGCAATGTGAGCCACCGGAGATGGCCATTGATGGATCTTTTCATTTGGTATTCTTCATGACTACTTTAAATAGTATGCTCCAGCTGGGAGTTGCCTATACCATGCCATCCTTCTCCACTTTTAGCCCTAAGACCTTTACCGCACAAGGTTCTATGGCGAGGCATCTTTGCAACTTTGGTGCGGATCAAACTTTTGTGTGGCATCCTGGAGAGCTTCAGCAACAAACCATGGTTCACGAAAGGGTCGGAGCGACCATTGCCACTGGTCTTACCGGGGAAGTCTTATCCTTTTCTCTTAAGGCCTTACTCTTTCCTTTTGATCCCGGTAAATGAAACCGTGGTAGAACTCTTGATGCTGCTGATTTGGTTTCCTTTTTGATCTAGGTTTTGGGCAGAGTTTTGAGGTCAAAACCTTTTCAAGGGGGAGGGAATGATGGAACCCGGGTCATTGCCGTACCACGGTGTGAACTGGATCGTTGGTGCCATCAATCATTAGCTTTCGTAAGGGCATGGAACGTGGCCCGGATCATTAATATAGCATCAATAACCCTCGTAGGATCATCAAGGGGAGCAGGGCAAGGTCATCTAATGCGCGTTCCAAGGGATACCTATCCAACAAGCCAAGCTCCAACCACTACACCAAGGGATCATGGCCTGCATCACCAATGAAGAGCCTTGGGTGCGACCAGTTTTGGGAAGCTTGATTTGTGTGTCTTCACCATCACGCAAGCGTGAAGACACCCCTAAGTCATTAGAAGGAGCTGTACTCTTTTTCCTACTTCGGGTTTGTCCCAATGGGTTTACCGAAAGGGTTTTAACGAGGCAGCGAGCTCTAGTGCATCTCCACTTCGTTCCCGCTTGGCTCATGACTTGGAAACTTTCATTGACAAGACAATGGGCCAAGGAAGTGAAGATCCTATCCACCACGTCCAGCCAATGACGTGGCATTTCTATTTCCTTCCATCCTTTCTTTTATTTCTTTTGAACTCTCTTATGACCGTTGGATTGGTCTTTATTTTCAATTGCTTTTGCCTTTGCTTTTAGGGACATGTGTGTTCCTTAGCTTTGGCCGCATGTCTAGGGTTTTAGTGTCTTCCATATGTAAGCCTTCCCTATATAAAGGCCTAAACCCTCATTGTAAAAGGCAGACTTGAATATAGAAATTTAATTTCCCAAAGAGTGAATCTTTGTTTCTTGTCTCAACCCTCTCCTTAGCCCAAGTCCGGGACTTAGCTCTTGAGAAACCTTAGAAGGTTCGTAAACCGGGTTCAAGACCTTCTAGTCCGACCGTATCACGGGCCGAGCCATCTCCCGTGTGTCGTCGCTTCAATCCACCTGTCTGTCCGAGCTGCGTCCGTCCGTCCGTCCGTCCGAATCACCGTCTGTTCGTCCGTTCGCCCATACGCAGCGCCTGATTCCAACCGCTTCTACTTAGAGCCGAACGAGTCGAGTATCTCCTCCTGAATCTCTATTCCATCCTTGTCCCACCGCTCGCCGTCTGTTCAGCCGCCGCGTCCGACCGTTCGTTTGACTTCACCGTCTGTCCGTCCGAACGCAGCGTCCGTCCGTCCATCTCTTCTGGAGATTGCCGAGTCGAGTTTCTCCTCGGCCATTCCCATCCATCCAACCGACCTTGTTCCGAGCTGACCCAGTTCGCGTCCGTACGCCGCTCTACAGCGTCTGTCACGTCCGTCCGTACATCCGTACGTCCGCGTGAACGAGTCACTGACCTGGGGTCACATCAGCTAGAGTCGTGACGGAGATGAGAGAGTTAGAGTCGTGACGGAGATGAGAGAGAGACGTGGCGGAACTGGGGAGGCCTCTTGTGAGTCTAGTTAGTCACCTCATGGCTGTGAGAAGCTTCATTAGTGGTGGGAGAACAAAGCCGGAGTGAACAGAGGTGAAGAGGAAAAAGAAAGTGAGAGAAGGTTGGTGATAATGCCAGAGTGGAGGAGCCAACTTTGGAGGCTCGCCGGCGCCGGGTTTGACATTATTTCGGAAAGGTAATGATACCGGCGTGATCTCCAGCAAGCCAAGATTGCATGTAAATTGGCAGATTGTTATTCGGGGTTAAATTGAAGGAGTTATGCTCGTTACTTCTTGGACAAGTAATTGTTGGGAAGCTGGTAAATGGTGCAATATATGCCAAGTGTATAACATAAACGTTTTCAAGATGGGTTTATGAGGACACCGTTTGGAGGTCGTAACGATGTCAGATCGAGCTGAAACTTGGTGGAGATACTCGGGGTAGTACAGGCTCCATATCCAACGGTGGAGTTGCGATTTGAACGGTTAGTCTGTGTTTTATTTGAGTATTGTTTTGGAGGTTTTGTATTGTATGAATTGTGGTAAATTGTATTGTTGGTTGAGCCAATGAGCTCGGTTTGAGCTGGAACCTTGAAGGGGCTTCCATGGCTTATGGAGTTAGGTCTTGGTTGTTAGAGAACTAAGTTGGAGCTCAAGAGTGTGGGGTTAAAGTTAAGTTGGTGTATCAGAGGGTTCATCGGAGAAAGTGTCTTTGTGGCTGGACGGAATAAAGTTTTCCAGCCCACCTTTCTGGTTACTCGGTCGCTAGGGATGGTTGGTTGTGCGACTCAGTAACTAGATGAGGTGGGGTTTGGTGTATTTGTGGGAGTTTTTGTAAGGAGCGATTTCTACGCCGGTTGTCTCGTCGAAATTATGGAGTTCCGGTGAGATTGTTTCCCGTGGGATTGAGAATCCGGGTGCGATCGTTTCAGTTGTGATTTCTATGCCGGTTGTCTCGTCGGAATTATGAGGTTATGGTGATATCGTTTCCCGTGGGATTGGGAATCCGGGTGTAGTCGTTTCAAGAAACTTATATGCATCGTCTAATAGAAAGAAGTCTTAAACTGCTTTCTGACATTTCATTGAAAACATACAATACCAACAAAAAAAAAAAGAGATTCTAAATGTGTAAGAAAAGAAAAAACCTAACAAATTCAATACATTGAATCAAAAATTCAACATATAGTAGTATTAACGCAACCAAAAAATACGACAACCCTGAAATAAAAATAAAACATGGTTCCAATATATTTAGCTATAGAGATTAGGAAAAACATACATAAAAACTCTACTGAATAAATAAATCTGTCAAATATTCTCACATAATTTGTTTCCTCAAATAATTTTGGCCCTATTCATCCAACAACATCATCACTTATATATATACTAGATTTTCACCCGCGATACACCGCGGGGTAATTTTTTCTTAAACTAGAACTTTTAAATTTTAAGTTATAATTGTTAGTTGATTTTGTTTAGTGTTTGAGATCATATAATTGTATTTAGATTGTTAATTTTAGGGTTAATTCGTTGTATATTGCATGATATTTGTTTTTTACATAATCCTAATANGCCAAGCTCCAACCACTACACCAAGGGATCATGGCCTGCATCACCAATGAAGAGCCTTGGGTGCGACCAGCTTTGGGAAGCATGATTTGTGTGTCTTCACTATCACGCAAGCGTGAAGAGACCCCTAAGTCATTAGAAGGAGTTGTACTCTTTTTCCTACTTTGGGTTTGTCCTAATGGGTTTACCGAAGGGGTTTTAACGAGGCAGCGAACTCTAGTGCATCTCCACTTTGTTTCCGCTTGGCTCAAACTTGGAAACTTTCATTGACAAGACAATGGGCCAAGGAAGTGAAGATCCTATCCACCGCGTCCAGCCAATGACGTGGCATTTCTATTTCCTTCCATCATTTCTTTTGTTTCCTTTGAACTCTCTTATGACTGTTGGATTGGTCTTTGTTTTGAATTGCTTTTGCTTTTGCTTTTAGGGACATGTGTGTTCCTTAGCTTTGGGCGCGTGTCTAGGGTTTTAGTGTCTCCCATATGTAAGCCTTTCCTATATAAAGGTCTAAACCCTCATTGTAAAAGGCAGACTTAAATATAGAAAATTAATTTTCCAAAGAGTAAATCTTTGTTTCTTGTCTCAACCCTCTCCTTAGCCCAAGTCCAGGACTTGGCTTCTGAGAAACCCTAGAAGGTTCGCGAACCGGGTTCAAGACCTTCTAGTCCAACCTTATCACGGGCCAAGCCATCTCCCGTGTGTCGTCGCTTCAATCCACTCGTCCGTCCGAGCTGCGTCCGTCCGTCCGTTTGTCCGTACACAGCATCCGATTCCATCCGCTTCTACTTAGAGCCGAACGAGTCGAGTATCTCCTCATGAATCTCTATTCCATCCTTGTCCCACCGCTCGCCGTCCGTTCAGCCGCTCCGCCGACCGTTTGTTTGAATTCACCGTCCGTCCGTCCAAACGCAGCGTCAGTTTGTCCATCTCTTCTGGAGATTGCCGAGTCGAGTTTCTCCTCGGCCATTCCCGCTCATCCAACCGACCTTGTTCCAAGCTGACCCAGTTCGCGTCCGTACGCCGTTCTGTGACCAGATCAGCATCTGTCGCGTCTGTCCGTACATCCGTACGTACGCGTGAACGAGTCACCGACCTGGGATCACATCAGCTTGTATCAGAGCTTAAAATTCCTACAAAGTTGTATCTTTTTGAAACTCCAGATATTTTCTTTCTTTTGTTAAAGCTATCGTTTTTGTGTATTTGCGGTTCTATAGTTCGTCCTTAGCGTCGCGTAGGTACGTTAGTTTTCGATTTATGCATAGTTATCTCGTTAGGTCATTTATTCCTTCGTTTGTTCATCCTGTTCCTGTGTTTGTTCATCATTGTTCTTGCCTAGGACTCGTCAGATCCGTAAAGTAGAGTGTTTGCTTTTTATTTCGTGTTGTGGTCCCAAAAGTTTTACTTTTTGTGCGTGTGTTTGCTTTTAGGCGTGTGTAGATTGCTTTTGTTTTAGTCTTAGGTTGTCATTTGCATTGTTGTCTTCAATCATTGACCGTCCCAATAATATCTTGTCCGCCAGCTTTAGACGCGTTATACTCACGAATATTTATTTTTGTTTTGACGAGGTACGTGACTCGCTCGGCCAGCGCATCGCATACATACCAAGTCCACGTCATCGTTTAAGAATCATCTCCCGACCGTGGTATCTACCGTTCGCCACCGAAGACTGTTCGTGACATCAATCGCTCGAGTTCTCCGTCCGTACCTACCGTCTGTACCGACGTCCGACCAATATCGGCCGTCCGTACCAGCCATCCGTACCATCCTCCGACAAACATTGGTCGTCCGTACTGACTGTCCAAACTCTTCATCCATACCGTTGTCCGACTACCATCGGCCGTCCGTACCAGCCATCCATACCTGCCGTCCGTACCGTCGCCGACCCCCATTGGCCGTCCATACTGACGACCATATCTAGTTCCAAGGCCGCGATCGATAGCCAATGCTTGATTCGACCTTGATCAAGTATGGAGCATGAAGATCCTTACTCCGATGATGAACCATGGTACGAAGAACGTTAAGGTACTGATTCAGAACAAGAGGTTACCGAGGACGCATCATGGTTCACAGAGGACTATGAAGAAGGATCGCATCAAAAGGAACGCGAGCATGGATCACCGGACTACTATTGGCCGTCTATGTCCCGAGCTACGCACCATAGCGAGCCAAGGCTGAATCTCTACAATGATTCCGATAGTGATGACTGGGGCTCGTACTACAAGGATATATAAGGCACCTAGCCACAAGGAGAATGGAGCCTACTTCCAAACCGCCCAGTACAATAGACGCTTTGATCTCTCTCTGATGCGGACTTCAAGACATCAACGACAGGCTTGACCGGTTAGAATTGCCGTCAACTCAGGAACGGGTTGAGACACGCTCGAGTATCCGCCATAACCGGAGCCGAGGAATTCCTACTTGGTCCCAAAGTGCGTCCACTCGGGAACAGATATCAAGGCGCCAGTACCGTGTACCTTTCCGTATGCCGGCTCCGCGATCAAGTCGCCACTCGGCCCTTGTTGAGAGATCAAGGACTTATGTGCCTCCCGTCCAGTACCGTGAGTTGCCAACACTGTACGATGAACCTGCCCAAGGAGAAGTCCGTGCCAAGGTCATACCGAGTCCAGAAATGCCAAGGACGAGCATCAAGCCATGCACCAAACTAGCAGAGAGAACTGTGTCAAGGACGCAACCAGATCGTGAACCAGGTAATAAAGAGGACGTCTATAAATCAGGAGGGATCATAGAGAATCCCGCCGAGCCACCAGACCACCAAGCTCATACACTCGGAGGTACAAGTTCAGGCTATCATGCGCACCACGGACAACTCATTACCGCGTTTGACCAAGACCAAGCCAACACTCGACCGCCACGTTCGGAGCAGACTAGGGTATGTGAATCTTCACCCAGGACGCGAACCGAACCATTAGGCGTAGCCAATAAAGATTTTGGCTGTGCGATCAGTTCCCTAACTGGTACTCAATTGGTAATGGGGAGTTTCAAGCAATGTGAGCCACCGGAGATGGCCATTGATGGATCTTTTCATTTGGTATTCTTCATGACTACTTTAAATAGTATGCTCCAGCTGGGAGTTGCCTATACCATGCCATCCTTCTCCACTTTTAGCCCTAAGACCTTTACCGCACAAGGTTCTATGGCGAGGCATCTTTGCAACTTTGGTGCGGATCAAACTTTTGTGTGGCATCCTGGAGAGCTTCAGCAACAAACCATGGTTCACGAAAGGGTCGGAGCGACCATTGCCACTGGTCTTACCGGGGAAGTCTTATCCTTTTCTCTTAAGGCCTTACTCTTTCCTTTTGATCCCGGTAAATGAAACCGTGGTAGAACTCTTGATGCTGCTGATTTGGTTTCCTTTTTGATCTAGGTTTTGGGCAGAGTTTTGAGGTCAAAACCTTTTCAAGGGGGAGGGAATGATGGAACCCGGGTCATTGCCGTACCACGGTGTGAACTGGATCGTTGGTGCCATCAATCATTAGCTTTCGTAAGGGCATGGAACGTGGCCCGGATCATTAATATAGCATCAATAACCCTCGTAGGATCATCAAGGGGAGCAGGGCAAGGTCATCTAATGCGCGTTCCAAGGGATACCTATCCAACAAGCCAAGCTCCAACCACTACACCAAGGGATCATGGCCTGCATCACCAATGAAGAGCCTTGGGTGCGACCAGTTTTGGGAAGCTTGATTTGTGTGTCTTCACCATCACGCAAGCGTGAAGACACCCCTAAGTCATTAGAAGGAGCTGTACTCTTTTTCCTACTTCGGGTTTGTCCCAATGGGTTTACCGAAAGGGTTTTAACGAGGCAGCGAGCTCTAGTGCATCTCCACTTCGTTCCCGCTTGGCTCATGACTTGGAAACTTTCATTGACAAGACAATGGGCCAAGGAAGTGAAGATCCTATCCACCACGTCCAGCCAATGACGTGGCATTTCTATTTCCTTCCATCCTTTCTTTTATTTCTTTTGAACTCTCTTATGACCGTTGGATTGGTCTTTATTTTCAATTGCTTTTGCCTTTGCTTTTAGGGACATGTGTGTTCCTTAGCTTTGGCCGCATGTCTAGGGTTTTAGTGTCTTCCATATGTAAGCCTTCCCTATATAAAGGCCTAAACCCTCATTGTAAAAGGCAGACTTGAATATAGAAATTTAATTTCCCAAAGAGTGAATCTTTGTTTCTTGTCTCAACCCTCTCCTTAGCCCAAGTCCGGGACTTAGCTCTTGAGAAACCTTAGAAGGTTCGTAAACCGGGTTCAAGACCTTCTAGTCCGACCGTATCACGGGCCGAGCCATCTCCCGTGTGTCGTCGCTTCAATCCACCTGTCTGTCCGAGCTGCGTCCGTCCGTCCGTCCGTCCGAATCACCGTCTGTTCGTCCGTTCGCCCATACGCAGCGCCTGATTCCAACCGCTTCTACTTAGAGCCGAACGAGTCGAGTATCTCCTCCTGAATCTCTATTCCATCCTTGTCCCACCGCTCGCCGTCTGTTCAGCCGCCGCGTCCGACCGTTCGTTTGACTTCACCGTCTGTCCGTCCGAACGCAGCGTCCGTCCGTCCATCTCTTCTGGAGATTGCCGAGTCGAGTTTCTCCTCGGCCATTCCCATCCATCCAACCGACCTTGTTCCGAGCTGACCCAGTTCGCGTCCGTACGCCGCTCTACAGCGTCTGTCACGTCCGTCCGTACATCCGTACGTCCGCGTGAACGAGTCACTGACCTGGGGTCACATCAGCTAGAGTCGTGACGGAGATGAGAGAGTTAGAGTCGTGACGGAGATGAGAGAGAGACGTGGCGGAACTGGGGAGGCCTCTTGTGAGTCTAGTTAGTCACCTCATGGCTGTGAGAAGCTTCATTAGTGGTGGGAGAACAAAGCCGGAGTGAACAGAGGTGAAGAGGAAAAAGAAAGTGAGAGAAGGTTGGTGATAATGCCAGAGTGGAGGAGCCAACTTTGGAGGCTCGCCGGCGCCGGGTTTGACATTATTTCGGAAAGGTAATGATACCGGCGTGATCTCCAGCAAGCCAAGATTGCATGTAAATTGGCAGATTGTTATTCGGGGTTAAATTGAAGGAGTTATGCTCGTTACTTCTTGGACAAGTAATTGTTGGGAAGCTGGTAAATGGTGCAATATATGCCAAGTGTATAACATAAACGTTTTCAAGATGGGTTTATGAGGACACCGTTTGGAGGTCGTAACGATGTCAGATCGAGCTGAAACTTGGTGGAGATACTCGGGGTAGTACAGGCTCCATATCCAACGGTGGAGTTGCGATTTGAACGGTTAGTCTGTGTTTTATTTGAGTATTGTTTTGGAGGTTTTGTATTGTATGAATTGTGGTAAATTGTATTGTTGGTTGAGCCAATGAGCTCGGTTTGAGCTGGAACCTTGAAGGGGCTTCCATGGCTTATGGAGTTAGGTCTTGGTTGTTAGAGAACTAAGTTGGAGCTCAAGAGTGTGGGGTTAAAGTTAAGTTGGTGTATCAGAGGGTTCATCGGAGAAAGTGTCTTTGTGGCTGGACGGAATAAAGTTTTCCAGCCCACCTTTCTGGTTACTCGGTCGCTAGGGATGGTTGGTTGTGCGACTCAGTAACTAGATGAGGTGGGGTTTGGTGTATTTGTGGGAGTTTTTGTAAGGAGCGATTTCTACGCCGGTTGTCTCGTCGAAATTATGGAGTTCCGGTGAGATTGTTTCCCGTGGGATTGAGAATCCGGGTGCGATCGTTTCAGTTGTGATTTCTATGCCGGTTGTCTCGTCGGAATTATGAGGTTATGGTGATATCGTTTCCCGTGGGATTGGGAATCCGGGTGTAGTCGTTTCAAGAAACTTATATGCATCGTCTAATAGAAAGAAGTCTTAAACTGCTTTCTGACATTTCATTGAAAACATACAATACCAACAAAAAAAAAAAGAGATTCTAAATGTGTAAGAAAAGAAAAAACCTAACAAATTCAATACATTGAATCAAAAATTCAACATATAGTAGTATTAACGCAACCAAAAAATACGACAACCCTGAAATAAAAATAAAACATGGTTCCAATATATTTAGCTATAGAGATTAGGAAAAACATACATAAAAACTCTACTGAATAAATAAATCTGTCAAATATTCTCACATAATTTGTTTCCTCAAATAATTTTGGCCCTATTCATCCAACAACATCATCACTTATATATATACTAGATTTTCACCCGCGATACACCGCGGGGTAATTTTTTCTTAAACTAGAACTTTTAAATTTTAAGTTATAATTGTTAGTTGATTTTGTTTAGTGTTTGAGATCATATAATTGTATTTAGATTGTTAATTTTAGGGTTAATTCGTTGTATATTGCATGATATTTGTTTTTTACATAATCCTAATATAATTAATTTAATTAAAATTTTAAATCTTCTAATATTGATGGTGTTAATTAAATAATAACATGATGAACACAAAATTAATAATATTTTAATTTATATTTATATGAACTCAAAATTCGTACTGCTATATAACCCGTCACGTGATATATTATAGTTTATGTTTCCATAAAATATTATAGTTTCTGTTTCCATAGAATAGAAGCAAAGAATTCAAAAAACAATAGAAGGTGTCATTAATATATTATAATTTATGTTTACNTACCGAAGGGGTTTTAACGAGGCAGCGAACTCTAGTGCATCTCCACTTTGTTTCCGCTTGGCTCAAACTTGGAAACTTTCATTGACAAGACANATGTAAAATATTAAGGAAACAAAATATGATGTTATTGTTATTTTGGGAATTTTTCTAGGGATAAAGATTGTAAATAATTTTTTAAAATAACTATAACTCAAAAGGCATTATACAAAATGTATTTAAAAAATGTTAATATAGATAGTAAGAAATTACCTCATAACAAAGTTGGAAAAAATGTTTCGCTTATACNTCATTTCTTTTGTTTCCTTTGAACTCTCTTATGACTGTTGGATTGGTCTTTGTTTTGAATTGCTTTTGCTTTTGCTTTTAGGGACATGTGTGTTCCTTAGCTTTGGGCGCGTGTCTAGGGTTTTAGTGTCTCCCATATGTAAGCCTTTCCTATATAAAGGTCTAAACCCTCATTGTAAAAGGCAGACTTAAATATAGAAAATTAATTTTCCAAAGAGTAAATCTTTGTTTCTTGTCTCAACCCTCTCCTTAGCCCAAGTCCAGGACTTGGCTTCTGAGAAACCCTAGAAGGTTCGCGAACCGGGTTCAAGACCTTCTAGTCCAACCTTATCACGGGCCAAGCCATCTCCCGTGTGTCGTCGCTTCAATCCACTCGTCCGTCCGAGCTGCGTCCGTCCGTCCGTTTGTCCGTACACAGCATCCGATTCCATCCGCTTCTACTTAGAGCCGAACGAGTCGAGTATCTCCTCATGAATCTCTATTCCATCCTTGTCCCACCGCTCGCCGTCCGTTCAGCCGCTCCGCCGACCGTTTGTTTGAATTCACCGTCCGTCCGTCCAAACGCAGCGTCAGTTTGTCCATCTCTTCTGGAGATTGCCGAGTCGAGTTTCTCCTCGGCCATTCCCGCTCATCCAACCGACCTTGTTCCAAGCTGACCCAGTTCGCGTCCGTACGCCGTTCTGTGACCAGATCAGCATCTGTCGCGTCTGTCCGTACATCCGTACGTACGCGTGAACGAGTCACCGACCTGGGATCACATCAGCTTGTATCAGAGCTTAAAATTCCTACAAAGTTGTATCTTTTTGAAACTCCAGATATTTTCTTTCTTTTGTTAAAGCTATCGTTTTTGTGTATTTGCGGTTCTATAGTTCGTCCTTAGCGTCGCGTAGGTACGTTAGTTTTCGATTTATGCATAGTTATCTCGTTAGGTCATTTATTCCTTCGTTTGTTCATCCTGTTCCTGTGTTTGTTCATCATTGTTCTTGCCTAGGACTCGTCAGATCCGTAAAGTAGAGTGTTTGCTTTTTATTTCGTGTTGTGGTCCCAAAAGTTTTACTTTTTGTGCGTGTGTTTGCTTTTAGGCGTGTGTAGATTGCTTTTGTTTTAGTCTTAGGTTGTCATTTGCATTGTTGTCTTCAATCATTGACCGTCCCAATAATATCTTGTCCGCCAGCTTTAGACGCGTTATACTCACGAATATTTATTTTTGTTTTGACGAGGTACGTGACTCGCTCGGCCAGCGCATCGCATACATACCAAGTCCACGTCATCGTTTAAGAATCATCTCCCGACCGTGGTATCTACCGTTCGCCACCGAAGACTGTTCGTGACATCAATCGCTCGAGTTCTCCGTCCGTACCTACCGTCTGTACCGACGTCCGACCAATATCGGCCGTCCGTACCAGCCATCCGTACCATCCTCCGACAAACATTGGTCGTCCGTACTGACTGTCCAAACTCTTCATCCATACCGTTGTCCGACTACCATCGGCCGTCCGTACCAGCCATCCATACCTGCCGTCCGTACCGTCGCCGACCCCCATTGGCCGTCCATACTGACGACCATATCTAGTTCCAAGGCCGCGATCGATAGCCAATGCTTGATTCGACCTTGATCAAGTATGGAGCATGAAGATCCTTACTCCGATGATGAACCATGGTACGAAGAACGTTAAGGTACTGATTCAGAACAAGAGGTTACCGAGGACGCATCATGGTTCACAGAGGACTATGAAGAAGGATCGCATCAAAAGGAACGCGAGCATGGATCACCGGACTACTATTGGCCGTCTATGTCCCGAGCTACGCACCATAGCGAGCCAAGGCTGAATCTCTACAATGATTCCGATAGTGATGACTGGGGCTCGTACTACAAGGATATATAAGGCACCTAGCCACAAGGAGAATGGAGCCTACTTCCAAACCGCCCAGTACAATAGACGCTTTGATCTCTCTCTGATGCGGACTTCAAGACATCAACGACAGGCTTGACCGGTTAGAATTGCCGTCAACTCAGGAACGGGTTGAGACACGCTCGAGTATCCGCCATAACCGGAGCCGAGGAATTCCTACTTGGTCCCAAAGTGCGTCCACTCGGGAACAGATATCAAGGCGCCAGTACCGTGTACCTTTCCGTATGCCGGCTCCGCGATCAAGTCGCCACTCGGCCCTTGTTGAGAGATCAAGGACTTATGTGCCTCCCGTCCAGTACCGTGAGTTGCCAACACTGTACGATGAACCTGCCCAAGGAGAAGTCCGTGCCAAGGTCATACCGAGTCCAGAAATGCCAAGGACGAGCATCAAGCCATGCACCAAACTAGCAGAGAGAACTGTGTCAAGGACGCAACCAGATCGTGAACCAGGTAATAAAGAGGACGTCTATAAATCAGGAGGGATCATAGAGAATCCCGCCGAGCCACCAGACCACCAAGCTCATACACTCGGAGGTACAAGTTCAGGCTATCATGCGCACCACGGACAACTCATTACCGCGTTTGACCAAGACCAAGCCAACACTCGACCGCCACGTTCGGAGCAGACTAGGGTATGTGAATCTTCACCCAGGACGCGAACCGAACCATTAGGCGTAGCCAATAAAGATTTTGGCTGTGCGATCAGTTCCCTAACTGGTACTCAATTGGTAATGGGGAGTTTCAAGCAATGTGAGCCACCGGAGATGGCCATTGATGGATCTTTTCATTTGGTATTCTTCATGACTACTTTAAATAGTATGCTCCAGCTGGGAGTTGCCTATACCATGCCATCCTTCTCCACTTTTAGCCCTAAGACCTTTACCGCACAAGGTTCTATGGCGAGGCATCTTTGCAACTTTGGTGCGGATCAAACTTTT
>NC_025704.1:16178380-16211889 GCF_000633955.1 Camelina sativa
TTCAGATGCCTTTCCCACTGGAACAAAACATTGATACTCAAGCTTACATGGCGGTTGTTGGCTGCAAGGGACTCCCTATGGGCTCTCTGGCTGAAAAACAACAAAATAAAAGATGGATGTTTTTGGAAGCTTGACATCAAGAAGCATAGTTCCGGGACCTTGAAATCTATGCTTAAGCTTCGACATATCACTTCTCAATTTATGAAAGCAAATTTGGGGAATGGTTGTCACCTAAACTTTTGGTACGATCATTGGACTCCTTTTGGTCCTTTAATTGATTTCATGGGAGACTCTGGACCAGCCCAAACTTGTATTCCTTTGCACGGATCAGTCGCCTCTGCAACCACTAAAACAGGTTGGAACCTCAGACAAGCCAGATCACCGCAAGCAAAATCCCTCCATATCTACCTCATAACAAAGTTGGAAAAAATGTTTCGCTTATAAGAATTTAATTGACACATTAATCCATTACCATAACGGTTATTAAACGTATATTATTTAATTTAGTAGGCATTATAGTGATGTAACTTAAAGAATCAAACTAAATAAACCATCCACCTAAAACATATCAAAGGTGGTTAACCTATAATGATCAAGTGAGAGTTGAGAAGAGTCAANATGGCCTGCATCACCAATGAAGAGCCTTGGGTGCGACCAGCTTTGGGAAGCATGATTTGTGTGTCTTCACTATCACGCAAGCGTGAAGAGACCCCTAAGTCATTAGAAGGAGTTGTACTCTTTTTCCTACTTTGGGTTTGTCCTAATGGGTTTACCGAAGGGGTTTTAACGAGGCAGCGAACTCTAGTGCATCTCCACTTTGTTTCCGCTTGGCTCAAACTTGGAAACTTTCATTGACAAGACAATGGGCCAAGGAAGTGAAGATCCTATCCACCGCGTCCAGCCAATGACGTGGCATTTCTATTTCCTTCCATCATTTCTTTTGTTTCCTTTGAACTCTCTTATGACTGTTGGATTGGTCTTTGTTTTGAATTGCTTTTGCTTTTGCTTTTAGGGACATGTGTGTTCCTTAGCTTTGGGCGCGTGTCTAGGGTTTTAGTGTCTCCCATATGTAAGCCTTTCCTATATAAAGGTCTAAACCCTCATTGTAAAAGGCAGACTTAAATATAGAAAATTAATTTTCCAAAGAGTAAATCTTTGTTTCTTGTCTCAACCCTCTCCTTAGCCCAAGTCCAGGACTTGGCTTCTGAGAAACCCTAGAAGGTTCGCGAACCGGGTTCAAGACCTTCTAGTCCAACCTTATCACGGGCCAAGCCATCTCCCGTGTGTCGTCGCTTCAATCCACTCGTCCGTCCGAGCTGCGTCCGTCCGTCCGTTTGTCCGTACACAGCATCCGATTCCATCCGCTTCTACTTAGAGCCGAACGAGTCGAGTATCTCCTCATGAATCTCTATTCCATCCTTGTCCCACCGCTCGCCGTCCGTTCAGCCGCTCCGCCGACCGTTTGTTTGAATTCACCGTCCGTCCGTCCAAACGCAGCGTCAGTTTGTCCATCTCTTCTGGAGATTGCCGAGTCGAGTTTCTCCTCGGCCATTCCCGCTCATCCAACCGACCTTGTTCCAAGCTGACCCAGTTCGCGTCCGTACGCCGTTCTGTGACCAGATCAGCATCTGTCGCGTCTGTCCGTACATCCGTACGTACGCGTGAACGAGTCACCGACCTGGGATCACATCAGCTTGTATCAGAGCTTAAAATTCCTACAAAGTTGTATCTTTTTGAAACTCCAGATATTTTCTTTCTTTTGTTAAAGCTATCGTTTTTGTGTATTTGCGGTTCTATAGTTCGTCCTTAGCGTCGCGTAGGTACGTTAGTTTTCGATTTATGCATAGTTATCTCGTTAGGTCATTTATTCCTTCGTTTGTTCATCCTGTTCCTGTGTTTGTTCATCATTGTTCTTGCCTAGGACTCGTCAGATCCGTAAAGTAGAGTGTTTGCTTTTTATTTCGTGTTGTGGTCCCAAAAGTTTTACTTTTTGTGCGTGTGTTTGCTTTTAGGCGTGTGTAGATTGCTTTTGTTTTAGTCTTAGGTTGTCATTTGCATTGTTGTCTTCAATCATTGACCGTCCCAATAATATCTTGTCCGCCAGCTTTAGACGCGTTATACTCACGAATATTTATTTTTGTTTTGACGAGGTACGTGACTCGCTCGGCCAGCGCATCGCATACATACCAAGTCCACGTCATCGTTTAAGAATCATCTCCCGACCGTGGTATCTACCGTTCGCCACCGAAGACTGTTCGTGACATCAATCGCTCGAGTTCTCCGTCCGTACCTACCGTCTGTACCGACGTCCGACCAATATCGGCCGTCCGTACCAGCCATCCGTACCATCCTCCGACAAACATTGGTCGTCCGTACTGACTGTCCAAACTCTTCATCCATACCGTTGTCCGACTACCATCGGCCGTCCGTACCAGCCATCCATACCTGCCGTCCGTACCGTCGCCGACCCCCATTGGCCGTCCATACTGACGACCATATCTAGTTCCAAGGCCGCGATCGATAGCCAATGCTTGATTCGACCTTGATCAAGTATGGAGCATGAAGATCCTTACTCCGATGATGAACCATGGTACGAAGAACGTTAAGGTACTGATTCAGAACAAGAGGTTACCGAGGACGCATCATGGTTCACAGAGGACTATGAAGAAGGATCGCATCAAAAGGAACGCGAGCATGGATCACCGGACTACTATTGGCCGTCTATGTCCCGAGCTACGCACCATAGCGAGCCAAGGCTGAATCTCTACAATGATTCCGATAGTGATGACTGGGGCTCGTACTACAAGGATATATAAGGCACCTAGCCACAAGGAGAATGGAGCCTACTTCCAAACCGCCCAGTACAATAGACGCTTTGATCTCTCTCTGATGCGGACTTCAAGACATCAACGACAGGCTTGACCGGTTAGAATTGCCGTCAACTCAGGAACGGGTTGAGACACGCTCGAGTATCCGCCATAACCGGAGCCGAGGAATTCCTACTTGGTCCCAAAGTGCGTCCACTCGGGAACAGATATCAAGGCGCCAGTACCGTGTACCTTTCCGTATGCCGGCTCCGCGATCAAGTCGCCACTCGGCCCTTGTTGAGAGATCAAGGACTTATGTGCCTCCCGTCCAGTACCGTGAGTTGCCAACACTGTACGATGAACCTGCCCAAGGAGAAGTCCGTGCCAAGGTCATACCGAGTCCAGAAATGCCAAGGACGAGCATCAAGCCATGCACCAAACTAGCAGAGAGAACTGTGTCAAGGACGCAACCAGATCGTGAACCAGGTAATAAAGAGGACGTCTATAAATCAGGAGGGATCATAGAGAATCCCGCCGAGCCACCAGACCACCAAGCTCATACACTCGGAGGTACAAGTTCAGGCTATCATGCGCACCACGGACAACTCATTACCGCGTTTGACCAAGACCAAGCCAACACTCGACCGCCACGTTCGGAGCAGACTAGGGTATGTGAATCTTCACCCAGGACGCGAACCGAACCATTAGGCGTAGCCAATAAAGATTTTGGCTGTGCGATCAGTTCCCTAACTGGTACTCAATTGGTAATGGGGAGTTTCAAGCAATGTGAGCCACCGGAGATGGCCATTGATGGATCTTTTCATTTGGTATTCTTCATGACTACTTTAAATAGTATGCTCCAGCTGGGAGTTGCCTATACCATGCCATCCTTCTCCACTTTTAGCCCTAAGACCTTTACCGCACAAGGTTCTATGGCGAGGCATCTTTGCAACTTTGGTGCGGATCAAACTTTTGTGTGGCATCCTGGAGAGCTTCAGCAACAAACCATGGTTCACGAAAGGGTCGGAGCGACCATTGCCACTGGTCTTACCGGGGAAGTCTTATCCTTTTCTCTTAAGGCCTTACTCTTTCCTTTTGATCCCGGTAAATGAAACCGTGGTAGAACTCTTGATGCTGCTGATTTGGTTTCCTTTTTGATCTAGGTTTTGGGCAGAGTTTTGAGGTCAAAACCTTTTCAAGGGGGAGGGAATGATGGAACCCGGGTCATTGCCGTACCACGGTGTGAACTGGATCGTTGGTGCCATCAATCATTAGCTTTCGTAAGGGCATGGAACGTGGCCCGGATCATTAATATAGCATCAATAACCCTCGTAGGATCATCAAGGGGAGCAGGGCAAGGTCATCTAATGCGCGTTCCAAGGGATACCTATCCAACAAGCCAAGCTCCAACCACTACACCAAGGGATCATGGCCTGCATCACCAATGAAGAGCCTTGGGTGCGACCAGTTTTGGGAAGCTTGATTTGTGTGTCTTCACCATCACGCAAGCGTGAAGACACCCCTAAGTCATTAGAAGGAGCTGTACTCTTTTTCCTACTTCGGGTTTGTCCCAATGGGTTTACCGAAAGGGTTTTAACGAGGCAGCGAGCTCTAGTGCATCTCCACTTCGTTCCCGCTTGGCTCATGACTTGGAAACTTTCATTGACAAGACAATGGGCCAAGGAAGTGAAGATCCTATCCACCACGTCCAGCCAATGACGTGGCATTTCTATTTCCTTCCATCCTTTCTTTTATTTCTTTTGAACTCTCTTATGACCGTTGGATTGGTCTTTATTTTCAATTGCTTTTGCCTTTGCTTTTAGGGACATGTGTGTTCCTTAGCTTTGGCCGCATGTCTAGGGTTTTAGTGTCTTCCATATGTAAGCCTTCCCTATATAAAGGCCTAAACCCTCATTGTAAAAGGCAGACTTGAATATAGAAATTTAATTTCCCAAAGAGTGAATCTTTGTTTCTTGTCTCAACCCTCTCCTTAGCCCAAGTCCGGGACTTAGCTCTTGAGAAACCTTAGAAGGTTCGTAAACCGGGTTCAANGACCGTTTTTTGAAGGTCGTGTCCAAACGGATGCAGAGGCACAAGCTGCATAAGGAAAGGGCCGGAGGTCCCATAAACCTCTAACCCCCATATCCATTTAAGAATATTTTTTGTTGGAATGTAAGAGGTCTTAATGACCATGTAAAGCGGAAAAGCATTCGAAAATGGCTGAAACTACACCAGCCGCTTTTTGGTGGGATTCTCGAAACCCATGTAAGTCCCCTGAACGCGTAAGCTATAGTAACTAGCGTACTTCCAGGCNCTTCTAGTCCGACCGTATCACGGGCCGAGCCATCTCCCGTGTGTCGTCGCTTCAATCCACCTGTCTGTCCGAGCTGCGTCCGTCCGTCCGTCCGTCCGAATCACCGTCTGTTCGTCCGTTCGCCCATACGCAGCGCCTGATTCCAACCGCTTCTACTTAGAGCCGAACGAGTCGAGTATCTCCTCCTGAATCTCTATTCCATCCTTGTCCCACCGCTCGCCGTCTGTTCAGCCGCCGCGTCCGACCGTTCGTTTGACTTCACCGTCTGTCCGTCCGAACGCAGCGTCCGTCCGTCCATCTCTTCTGGAGATTGCCGAGTCGAGTTTCTCCTCGGCCATTCCCATCCATCCAACCGACCTTGTTCCGAGCTGACCCAGTTCGCGTCCGTACGCCGCTCTACAGCGTCTGTCACGTCCGTCCGTACATCCGTACGTCCGCGTGAACGAGTCACTGACCTGGGGTCACATCAGCTAGAGTCGTGACGGAGATGAGAGAGTTAGAGTCGTGACGGAGATGAGAGAGAGACGTGGCGGAACTGGGGAGGCCTCTTGTGAGTCTAGTTAGTCACCTCATGGCTGTGAGAAGCTTCATTAGTGGTGGGAGAACAAAGCCGGAGTGAACAGAGGTGAAGAGGAAAAAGAAAGTGAGAGAAGGTTGGTGATAATGCCAGAGTGGAGGAGCCAACTTTGGAGGCTCGCCGGCGCCGGGTTTGACATTATTTCGGAAAGGTAATGATACCGGCGTGATCTCCAGCAAGCCAAGATTGCATGTAAATTGGCAGATTGTTATTCGGGGTTAAATTGAAGGAGTTATGCTCGTTACTTCTTGGACAAGTAATTGTTGGGAAGCTGGTAAATGGTGCAATATATGCCAAGTGTATAACATAAACGTTTTCAAGATGGGTTTATGAGGACACCGTTTGGAGGTCGTAACGATGTCAGATCGAGCTGAAACTTGGTGGAGATACTCGGGGTAGTACAGGCTCCATATCCAACGGTGGAGTTGCGATTTGAACGGTTAGTCTGTGTTTTATTTGAGTATTGTTTTGGAGGTTTTGTATTGTATGAATTGTGGTAAATTGTATTGTTGGTTGAGCCAATGAGCTCGGTTTGAGCTGGAACCTAGAAGGGGCTTCCATGGCTTATGGAGTTAGGTCTTGGTTGTTAGAGAACTAAGTTGGAGCTCAAGAGTGTGGGGTTAAAGTTAAGTTGGTGTATCAGAGGGTTCATCGGAGAAAGTGTCTTTGTGGCTGGACGGAATAAAGTTTTCCAGCCCACCTTTCTGNATGAGCACTCCTCGCAAGATGCAAACCTCACTACTTCAGGTATGCGTGCCCTCGAACAATGTCTAAGTATCTCCTCATTAGCGGATCTCCCCTACTGTGGTAACACTTTTACATGGACAAACAAACATACTGTTGGACTAATCGCTAAAAAGCTGGATAGGATTCTTGTCAATGATGAATGGATCACTGGATTTCCCTCCTCTTTAGCTGTACTTGGGGAACCTGCATTCTCAGATCACAGTCCCTGCTGCTTATCCCTCGACAGTCATGCACCACAGCGGAAAAAGCCATTCTAGTTCCTGGTTATGTTGAATCAGCACCCTGATTTCGCCCCTCTCATCAAGATTTGGTGGGATGCATTAGCTTTCGATGGAACCAAAATGTTTGTCATTGCCAAAAAACTGAAAGCTCTTAAATCTGTGATAAGGGAGTTTAGTAAGACCACCTACTCAGGGATAGAGAAGAGGACTCAAGAGGCGTACCTTCAACTCCTTCACTGTCAAAATGAACTCCTACCGCTGCCTTCCACTGACTTGATCATCTAGGAGAAAGAGGCTCATAAAGCCTGGTCCCTTCTTGCAAAAGCTGAGGAATCCTACCTGAGACAGAAATCACGCATCTGTTGGTTGGAGGATGGGGATACAAACTCAAGATTCTTCCATCGCTCCATCATTACTAGACAGGGTTTCAATGAAATTATCCTCTTCCTTGATAACAATGATCAGGTAGTAGACTCGAAGCAAGGTATCCAGTCTCTAGTGGTGGATTTCTACGAAAACCTCCTAGGCAACCAGACTCAACTCACTACTGCCTCTGTCTCAGAAATTTCTGATTTGCTTCCTCAAACATGCTCTCCAGCCGCTATACAAACTCTTTTGACCCATGTAACACCTGAGGAAATTCGCAGTGTTGTCTTCTCGTTGCCGAAGAACAAAGCTCCGGGCCTGGATGGCTTTTGTGTCGAATTTTTCACGTCACAATGGGACACGGTAGGGAAATCAGTGGTTGAGGCTGTTCTTGAATTCTTCAACACTGGAAAGATGCTCAAACAATGGAACGCAACAATTTTGACTCTTGTCCCTAAGGTCCCGAATGCACAAAGGATTACTCAGTTTCGACCTATTGCTTGCTGTAACACCCTCTACAAAATTGCCTCTAAGCTACTGGCCAATCGCTTGAAGAAGGTACTACCTGATCTCATCTCAAACTCCCAATCTGCTTTCATTCAAGGAAGACTGCTGGTTGAGAATGTACTGCTTGCAACTGAGCTGGTCCAGGGTTTCAATCAAAAGAACATACCTCCAAGAGGCATGCTAAAAATAGACATTATGAAGGCCTTTGATTCAGTCCACTGGGGTTTCCTAATCAACACTCTTACAGCAATGGGGTTCCCCGCTAGGTTCATCTCCCTGATCGATCAATGTATATCTACAACGAGTTTTTCAGCCTCCATAAATGGTGAATTGTGCGGGTACTTTCGAGGAGCAAGAGGACTGCGCCAAGGCGATCGTCTCTCGCTTTACCTATTCGTTCTAGCGATGGAGGTGTTCTCTCAGCTACTAACGCAACACTTCAGCGCAAACAAGATTGGTCCTCATCCTTCTGCTTTGTGTCCCCTTGTATCTCATTTGACATTTGCAGACAACATCATGGTGTTCTTTGATGACAAGACAAATTTTCTAACCCATATAGCGGCAGTTCTTCAAGAGTTCTCACGTATCTCGGGCCCCACTATTGTCCAAAACTGAACTGTTCTTAGCAGGAGTGACCCAAATTGAAGCCACACAGATGGCTTCTCTTGGCTTCAATATTGGTTCACTCCCAATAAGATATCTTGGTCTCCCCCTCATACACCGGAAGCTAAGATTAGTAGAGTATAGACCCCTCCTTCAGAACTTAACCAATCGGTTCTCCTCTTGGTCGTCGCGTGCTTTATCCTATGCAGGTAGGCAACAACTCATATCATCTGTGATATATGGCACAATAAATTTTTGGATGTCAGCTTTTATTTTGCCAAAGGGATGCATCAAGAAAATTGAAACTCTTTGCGCCAATTTCCTCTGGAGTGGTGATGTAACCAAGAAAGGCATAGCAAAAGTGGCATGGCGAGATCTTTGTCTCCCCAAAGCAGAAGGTGGTCTAGGCTTCAGATGCCTTTCCCACTGGAACAAAACATTGATACTCAAGCTTACATGGCGGTTGTTGGCTGCAAGGGACTCCCTATGGGCTCTCTGGCTGAAAAACAACAAAATAAAAGATGGATGTTTTTGGAAGCTTGACATCAAGAAGCATAGTTCCGGGACCTTGAAATCTATGCTTAAGCTTCGACATATCACTTCTCAATTTATGAAAGCAAATTTGGGGAATGGTTGTCACCTAAACTTTTGGTACGATCATTGGACTCCTTTTGGTCCTTTAATTGATTTCATGGGAGACTCTGGACCAGCCCAAACTTGTATTCCTTTGCACGGATCAGTCGCCTCTGCAACCACTAAAACAGGTTGGAACCTCAGACAAGCCAGATCACCGCAAGCAAAATCCCTCCATATCTACCTCATAACAAAGTTGGAAAAAATGTTTCGCTTATAAGAATTTAATTGACACATTAATCCATTACCATAACGGTTATTAAACGTATATTATTTAATTTAGTAGGCATTATAGTGATGTAACTTAAAGAATCAAACTAAATAAAACATCCACCTAAAACATATCAAAGGTGGTTAACCTATAATGATCAAGTGAGAGTTGAGAAGAGTCACTGGTGATTTGTTTTAATATTTTTCACAAATAATCTTATTTTCTTAAATTTCTGATGAAATATTATATTTATTTAGATTTTTTGAAATTATGTGAGATGTGCCGTTAAATTTACATGAAATTTTCTGGGTTATTGTTAATTGGAATATTATTTTCTTTTAATTGTTTATTTTATAATCTCTGCAATCGTATCCATACTTCATTTTCTCCCATCCTTAATGAGTAAAATAGTTAGATAGAAGATATAACAAAAAAAAATTCATTATCATTGATTTTTTTAAAGTTTTTTATCAAAAAAAAAAATCCAACCGTAAACGTTTGCGGGAAGCAGCTTTTGGAATTCAGTGGTTTGGAGCGGTTGAAAGCGATTAGGAACGATTGGGAGCGGTTTGTGTGATTGGTTCCAATCGCTAGCAACCGCTACCACCTACAAACGTAGCGTTTACGGGAGGTAGCGGGAGAACCAGTCAACACCTAAGCCGGAGATGGAAATACAATAAGAGGAAACTTGCGGCAAACATCGAGTCCTGTCGTTTCCGCTAGATCATATTCATCCCCGGAGAATCGGACATCCATCCTCCAGTTGAATCGGTTCACAAGGTTAGCTAGTGTCACCTCGACCAAAGCCAGCGCAAATCCGATCCCAGGACACATCCTTCTTCCAGATCCAAATGGAATGAGTTCGAAGCTTGTTCCCCGAAAATCCAAAGATGAGTTTAAGTGCCTCTCTGGCCTAAACTCTTCTGCATCTATCCCCCAGGTCACAGTGTCTCGTTGAATAGCCCATGCATTGACTATTACCTATATAATAATGTCCTCCAGTAGTCTTTTAGATGCGTATTCATGATTTAATGACTTAAAGCAAAAGAAAAATAAAACAACCACCTGTGTGCCTGCAGCTATGTCACATCCTCTTAATTTGACATCTTCAGTGAGTAGTCTCGGAACTAGTAATGGTAAAGGCGGATGCAACCGAAGAACCTCCTTAATCACTGCTTTCAAGTACTTCATATCCTCAACATCTTCTTGTGATCTATATAGTTTAAACGTCGTTGCCTCACCGCGAATCTCCTCTTGGAGTTTCTTCATGCATTCCGGATGTCTAATAAGCTCTGTCATTATCCATTCTAGTAGTGCGTAAGTTGTCGCCGTTCCTCCTAAAAACATATCCTGGAGGAATGAAAAAGTTCATTTTTCCAACCAAATAAATTAGAAAGCTATTCCTATATATTCATGGCATATATATAACATGTTACCAAGATTATGAATTTAATGTCGCTTCGTCGGACTTCTATTCCATTTTTGTTCTGTGTTTCTAAGGATAGCATTATATCAACTAAATCATGTGTTGGTTTATCGGCTTCTACATGCTCTTGCACCACTTTGTCCATAAGACCTCCAAATTTTTCATTCACTTGCTTCACTTTATCATCAAGACCACGGATTTTATCGATCCAGGCCAAACAAGGAATATATTCACCAACTGGAAACCCACCTACAAGCTCCATGATTGTCCTCACTTGATTCTTGAAATCGCTTATGCTTTCCTCTTTGCTATGTTTTCTTCCCAAGGAAACTTTACTTGTCACATCGCTTGTCAGTGTGATAAGAAGTTCGCTTAGATTTAGCGGTGAAGTACTAGAACTCGCTTTCGCTACCCTCTCCATCATTAGACTTATCTCTTCTTCTCTTACTTTTTCAAAGGATTGTACCATTTTTTTACTTAGTAGGTGGATGACGCATACACTCTTCCTCACAAAACATTATTTAATATTTTCATCAGTTAATTAAAATATGTTACTCTCAATATATATTTTAACTTTGCACAAAGTACCTTAATATGCCTCCAATATTCACCGTAAGGGGAAAAAGCCACGTCTCGCCCGCCGTTCAGAATATTTTCGACCACTTTTAACTGCGGGCGGTTTGCTAACTTAAAATCGTGCGTTTTCATGAGGTCATGAGCTACATCAGAGGAGGAAAGTACGAGGACTGGGACGCGGCCGAAATGAAGGAGCATGAGTGGGCCGTATCGGAAGCTTAGGGAACGAAGAGAACGGTGAGGGTGGAGGCTTAGCTGGTGGAGGTTACCAATCACGGGAAGTCGCCATGGAGAAGGTGGTAGGTTGGGTTTGGTAGCGGGTCGTTTGAGTAGTCGGTTTAGGAGAAGAAGTGCTAGGATTGTTGTTAGGGAAAGAGAGATGATTATCATTTCCATTCTGTACTTTGAAACTAAAATCAAATCTCTCACTCGTTGATATATTTTTGTTACAATGAATAAAACAAAACTCTTTTAACTACCACCAGGTGTTTGTTCCACCATGAGTTAGACAATAACAAGGTATTTTTCAACTATGGATTTAAAAGAGTTTAAATCTTTGGATAATATGTTCTTGTTCAACAATTGAATTTAAATATATGTATATATAGGACATGCTATTTGTAAATCATGTTTGTGAGGTTTTAATGTTTGATATGTATTCAACCAAAATTTTCGTACTTCATTTAATTTTATTGCTATTCAAAACAAAATAAAAATTATTTTTTGATCAAGATGATTATAATAAGTTCAAATCATATAATCATATGAGTATGTGGTAAACAGTTGTCGATGTTGCGTCATCCGATCGTAAGGGAGTGAAATGGACAGTCATGAGTCTTATGACATAGCCTGGTTCATCTAAGCTAGTCTCATACCATAAACCAAAATCTAAAATCCAAAAACCAAAAACTATAATTCAAAAACTATTAAAAACTTTCAAGTCTTTAAGAGGTGTTTCAGATTAAGTTATGTATATCTTTAAAATAGTGTTTAATTAAATTATCTTTAATTTTATTGAGATTAACCGTTTATAATGTCATTTATTAAAATTTATTGACGAACTCAAAATGTTTGAAAAATCTAAAACAGGTTTCCAGGTTATAGAACATTTTCCACAATTTCCAAAATAGCATTTATTTTTTTTAATAATAGTTCTTGGTTTTGAACGCGTCGAATACATTAAAAGAAACACATTTGCATTGGTTCACATCACCCATATGTGCTGGTCTGCAGAGAATATTTGTTGCCACCTTACTCGTGAGTTGTTAGTTTATGAGAGAGTTAGAGACAAGTGTTTCGTTAGATGTCATATGGAGAAATTCATGCACATGAAATAGAATGCAACCTTGCATTTTCATATGTTTATATAATATGAATTCTAATTAAAGAAGAAGCGAACACAAAGCTATCAAGTAATACAGTGGGTGATCATTATAAATTGACACATATCGTTAAAAAGTATGTTCATCGCATCCTCCATATGACACCAAATGAGACACTTGCCTCCAACACTCTCGTAAGCTTGGTTATATGACTCTTGGACGCGCCCCACGCGCCCCTCTTTTTTCTCTCAAATTACGCGACCAATTTCGTTCTCCTTCACCTTCGCCGATCTCGGCATTGGCTCCCTCCAGCCGCTATGGCTAAAAAGAAATCCAAAACACCTCCCCGCAGTCTCCCTACTGGACCTGTCAATTCTCTTTTACCAAACCCATCTATAGTACCGCCTGATTCGTCGAAATCAGCTGGCTGCTCTTCCTCTCTTTCTAGATCTGAGAAGTTACCTGAGTCCAACAAAGACATCGGCTAACTCAGTAGAATCTGTACCCAGCGCGCCTCCTGCGGTGGCGGCATTGGCTACCGAAAATCCTACCCCTACTGCTCCAATTCCGGTAGTCAACCTGTTGGCGACAACCACTGGCACCAGTCACGAACCGACTAGCGGAACCCCACCCCCTGGTTTACCACCGGCTGTAGCGACCACAACGATTCCCCTTCCACCTGTCAAGCAAAGCGTGCAAGGGGCCGATTCTCCTTGGAAGAACCTCGTCAATGGTAACCAAATCAAACTGGAGAAGAAGGGTACCCCATTCACCCTTGACTCCGGTGAAGCCTGTGTGACAATTCCGAACTCCGTCATTGAAAAGAAAAAGAAAGCTTGGGATAGCTTTATCCTTGGTCAATTCTATGAAGATCCTCCTTCCCGTGGTGCAGTTCAAGCTATTGTTAATGATATTTGGAGTCGCCAGAGAAAATATATCTCAGTCTCCAAAATGGAAGGGAATTAGTTCCTCTTTAGAGTCCTATGCCTAAATACCCGCTGACGAATTCTGAGCCAAAGCCTTTGGCAAATTGACAGTCAATCAATGTTTGTAGCCAAATGGTCTCCAGAAGTCCAAACAACAAAACCAGAGCTGTCCATGGTCCCGGTATGGCTTGAATTTGTGGGTGTCCCTTTGCAATTTTTCAATCGTGAGGGCCTTGAGCACATAGCAGGACTCGTCGGGCACCCTGTTTGCCTCTACCCGCATACTGAGAATCTGATCAACGTTGAAGTAGCCAAGGTCTATACTGTCATCGATCCGAGGATACCACTCCCAGAGGCAGTAAATGCTCATTTCGAATCCGGGCTGATAAAACGGATACAAGTTTCTAGTCCCTGGTTGCCCTCTCTCTGTAACCATTGCAAACAGGTGGGCCATACTGTATCTCGCTGCTCCAAAGCGCCTGCTACATGCACCACCTGTGGCTCAGTCAAACATCTCACTGCAGACTGTCCTAGGGTGAAGAAAGACAAGCGACAGGAGAAACAATCTATTGCTAGCCAACTACCTATCGTTGGTACAAATCCTCCTGCACCTGCACAAGGACAAAACCAGGCACTCCCCTCACCACAATCTACTCAACCACTTATTATAGCATCCTCTCCGCTGGACTCTGCTGTATCTACGGGTACAAACTTCCTTGCGGCAACCAATGCTACCTCAAGTACGGGGAACAGACATCATGTCACCCTCCCAGCCCCCTCAGTGGTAGGACATTCTCCCTCACGTACTGCTTTGAGGCTTGATGAAAGGCAGCTTTGCATTGACTTGAGGGATAACCTGTTCTCTCATCTATCACCGAAGGACGATGAAACGGCTGATGATCCCTCTCAAATCAAATCTGACAGCTCTAACAACCTATCTGAGGACGATGACAATCCAGAAGTGGATGAGGACCGTTTTTTGAAGGTCGTGTCCAAACGGATGCAGAGGCACAAGCTGCATAAGGAAAGGGCCGGAGGTCCCATAAACCTCTAACCCCCATATCCATTTAAGAATATTTTTTGTTGGAATGTAAGAGGTCTTAATGACCATGTAAAGCGGAAAAGCATTCGAAAATGGCTGAAACTACACCAGCCGCTTTTTGGTGGGATTCTCGAAACCCATGTAAGTCCCCTGAACGCGTAAGCTATAGTAACTAGCGTACTTCCAGGCTGGTATTTTGTAAATAACTATGAGTTCTCAGAACTTGGGAGGATATGGATTGTCTGGCACCCTTCTGTTCAAGTTACCATTATCCGCAAATCTCTGCAGATGATCACTTGTCAGATTAAGCTGTCTTTTGTCTATCACAACATTCTTGTCTCTATAGTCTATGCCTCGTCTACTTGTGCCTCTGCCAGGAAGGAACTATGGGAGGAGATCGATGACACAGCATCTGCTACCTCTGCTATTCCCTGGACTGTTCTAGGGGATTTCAATCAAACGTTGTTTCCACATGAGCACTCCTCGCAAGATGCAAACCTCACTACTTCAGGTATGCGTGCCCTCGAACAATGTCTAAGTATCTCCTCATTAGCGGATCTCCCCTACTGTGGTAACACTTTTACATGGACAAACAAACATACTGTTGGACTAATCGCTAAAAAGCTGGATAGGATTCTTGTCAATGATGAATGGATCACTGGATTTCCCTCCTCTTTAGCTGTACTTGGGGAACCTGCATTCTCAGATCACAGTCCCTGCTGCTTATCCCTCGACAGTCATGCACCACAGCGGAAAAAGCCATTCTAGTTCCTGGTTATGTTGAATCAGCACCCTGATTTCGCCCCTCTCATCAAGATTTGGTGGGATGCATTAGCTTTCGATGGAACCAAAATGTTTGTCATTGCCAAAAAACTGAAAGCTCTTAAATCTGTGATAAGGGAGTTTAGTAAGACCACCTACTCAGGGATAGAGAAGAGGACTCAAGAGGCGTACCTTCAACTCCTTCACTGTCAAAATGAACTCCTACCGCTGCCTTCCACTGACTTGATCATCTAGGAGAAAGAGGCTCATAAAGCCTGGTCCCTTCTTGCAAAAGCTGAGGAATCCTACCTGAGACAGAAATCACGCATCTGTTGGTTGGAGGATGGGGATACAAACTCAAGATTCTTCCATCGCTCCATCATTACTAGACAGGGTTTCAATGAAATTATCCTCTTCCTTGATAACAATGATCAGGTAGTAGACTCGAAGCAAGGTATCCAGTCTCTAGTGGTGGATTTCTACGAAAACCTCCTAGGCAACCAGACTCAACTCACTACTGCCTCTGTCTCAGAAATTTCTGATTTGCTTCCTCAAACATGCTCTCCAGCCGCTATACAAACTCTTTTGACCCATGTAACACCTGAGGAAATTCGCAGTGTTGTCTTCTCGTTGCCGAAGAACAAAGCTCCGGGCCTGGATGGCTTTTGTGTCGAATTTTTCACGTCACAATGGGACACGGTAGGGAAATCAGTGGTTGAGGCTGTTCTTGAATTCTTCAACACTGGAAAGATGCTCAAACAATGGAACGCAACAATTTTGACTCTTGTCCCTAAGGTCCCGAATGCACAAAGGATTACTCAGTTTCGACCTATTGCTTGCTGTAACACCCTCTACAAAATTGCCTCTAAGCTACTGGCCAATCGCTTGAAGAAGGTACTACCTGATCTCATCTCAAACTCCCAATCTGCTTTCATTCAAGGAAGACTGCTGGTTGAGAATGTACTGCTTGCAACTGAGCTGGTCCAGGGTTTCAATCAAAAGAACATACCTCCAAGAGGCATGCTAAAAATAGACATTATGAAGGCCTTTGATTCAGTCCACTGGGGTTTCCTAATCAACACTCTTACAGCAATGGGGTTCCCCGCTAGGTTCATCTCCCTGATCGATCAATGTATATCTACAACGAGTTTTTCAGCCTCCATAAATGGTGAATTGTGCGGGTACTTTCGAGGAGCAAGAGGACTGCGCCAAGGCGATCGTCTCTCGCTTTACCTATTCGTTCTAGCGATGGAGGTGTTCTCTCAGCTACTAACGCAACACTTCAGCGCAAACAAGATTGGTCCTCATCCTTCTGCTTTGTGTCCCCTTGTATCTCATTTGACATTTGCAGACAACATCATGGTGTTCTTTGATGACAAGACAAATTTTCTAACCCATATAGCGGCAGTTCTTCAAGAGTTCTCACGTATCTCGGGCCCCACTATTGTCCAAAACTGAACTGTTCTTAGCAGGAGTGACCCAAATTGAAGCCACACAGATGGCTTCTCTTGGCTTCAATATTGGTTCACTCCCAATAAGATATCTTGGTCTCCCCCTCATACACCGGAAGCTAAGATTAGTAGAGTATAGACCCCTCCTTCAGAACTTAACCAATCGGTTCTCCTCTTGGTCGTCGCGTGCTTTATCCTATGCAGGTAGGCAACAACTCATATCATCTGTGATATATGGCACAATAAATTTTTGGATGTCAGCTTTTATTTTGCCAAAGGGATGCATCAAGAAAATTGAAACTCTTTGCGCCAATTTCCTCTGGAGTGGTGATGTAACCAAGAAAGGCATAGCAAAAGTGGCATGGCGAGATCTTTGTCTCCCCAAAGCAGAAGGTGGTCTAGGCTTCAGATGCCTTTCCCACTGGAACAAAACATTGATACTCAAGCTTACATGGCGGTTGTTGGCTGCAAGGGACTCCCTATGGGCTCTCTGGCTGAAAAACAACAAAATAAAAGATGGATGTTTTTGGAAGCTTGACATCAAGAAGCATAGTTCCGGGACCTTGAAATCTATGCTTAAGCTTCGACATATCACTTCTCAATTTATGAAAGCAAATTTGGGGAATGGTTGTCACCTAAACTTTTGGTACGATCATTGGACTCCTTTTGGTCCTTTAATTGATTTCATGGGAGACTCTGGACCAGCCCAAACTTGTATTCCTTTGCACGGATCAGTCGCCTCTGCAACCACTAAAACAGGTTGGAACCTCAGACAAGCCAGATCACCGCAAGCAAAATCCCTCCATATCTACCTCATAACAAAGTTGGAAAAAATGTTTCGCTTATAAGAATTTAATTGACACATTAATCCATTACCATAACGGTTATTAAACGTATATTATTTAATTTAGTAGGCATTATAGTGATGTAACTTAAAGAATCAAACTAAATAAAACATCCACCTAAAACATATCAAAGGTGGTTAACCTATAATGATCAAGTGAGAGTTGAGAAGAGTCACTGGTGATTTGTTTTAATATTTTTCACAAATAATCTTATTTTCTTAAATTTCTGATGAAATATTATATTTATTTAGATTTTTTGAAATTATGTGAGATGTGCCGTTAAATTTACATGAAATTTTCTGGGTTATTGTTAATTGGAATATTATTTTCTTTTAATTGTTTATTTTATAATCTCTGCAATCGTATCCATACTTCATTTTCTCCCATCCTTAATGAGTAAAATAGTTAGATAGAAGATATAACAAAAAAAAATTCATTATCATTGATTTTTTTAAAGTTTTTTATCAAAAAAAAAAATCCAACCGTAAACGTTTGCGGGAAGCAGCTTTTGGAATTCAGTGGTTTGGAGCGGTTGAAAGCGATTAGGAACGATTGGGAGCGGTTTGTGTGATTGGTTCCAATCGCTAGCAACCGCTACCACCTACAAACGTAGCGTTTACGGGAGGTAGCGGGAGAACCAGTCAACACCTAAGCCGGAGATGGAAATACAATAAGAGGAAACTTGCGGCAAACATCGAGTCCTGTTGTTTCCGCTAGATCATATTCATCCCCGGAGAATCGGACATCCATCCTCCAGTTGAATCGGTTCACAAGGTTAGCTAGTGTCACCTCGACCAAAGCCAGCGCAAATCCGATCCCAGGACACATCCTTCTTCCAGATCCAAATGGAATGAGTTCGAAGCTTGTTCCCCGAAAATCCAAAGATGAGTTTAAGTGCCTCTCTGGCCTAAACTCTTCTGCATCTATCCCCCAGGTCACAGTGTCTCGTTGAATAGCCCATGCATTGACTATTACCTATATAATAATGTCCTCCAGTAGTCTTTTAGATGCGTATTCATGATTTAATGACTTAAAGCAAAAGAAAAATAAAACAACCACCTGTGTGCCTGCAGCTATGTCACATCCTCTTAATTTGACATCTTCAGTGAGTAGTCTCGGAACTAGTAATGGTAAAGGCGGATGCAACCGAAGAACCTCCTTAATCACTGCTTTCAAGTACTTCATATCCTCAACATCTTCTTGTGATCTATATAGTTTAAACGTCGTTGCCTCACCGCGAATCTCCTCTTGGAGTTTCTTCATGCATTCCGGATGTCTAATAAGCTCTGTCATTATCCATTCTAGTAGTGCGTAAGTTGTCGCCGTTCCTCCTAAAAACATATCCTGGAGGAATGAAAAAGTTCATTTTTCCAACCAAATAAATTAGAAAGCTATTCCTATATATTCATGGCATATATATAACATGTTACCAAGATTATGAATTTAATGTCGCTTCGTCGGACTTCTATTCCATTTTTGTTCTGTGTTTCTAAGGATAGCATTATATCAACTAAATCATGTGTTGGTTTATCGGCTTCTACATGCTCTTGCACCACTTTGTCCATAAGACCTCCAAATTTTTCATTCACTTGCTTCACTTTATCATCAAGACCACGGATTTTATCGATCCAGGCCAAACAAGGAATATATTCACCAACTGGAAACCCACCTACAAGCTCCATGATTGTCCTCACTTGATTCTTGAAATCGCTTATGCTTTCCTCTTTGCTATGTTTTCTTCCCAAGGAAACTTTACTTGTCACATCGCTTGTCAGTGTGATAAGAAGTTCGCTTAGATTTAGCGGTGAAGTACTAGAACTCGCTTTCGCTACCCTCTCCATCATTAGACTTATCTCTTCTTCTCTTACTTTTTCAAAGGATTGTACCATTTTTTTACTTAGTAGGTGGATGACGCATACACTCTTCCTCACAAAACATTATTTAATATTTTCATCAGTTAATTAAAATATGTTACTCTCAATATATATTTTAACTTTGCACAAAGTACCTTAATATGCCTCCAATATTCACCGTAAGGGGAAAAAGCCACGTCTCGCCCGCCGTTCAGAATATTTTCGACCACTTTTAACTGCGGGCGGTTTGCTAACTTAAAATCGTGCGTTTTCATGAGGTCATGAGCTACATCAGAGGAGGAAAGTACGAGGACTGGGACGCGGCCGAAATGAAGGAGCATGAGTGGGCCGTATCGGAAGCTTAGGGAACGAAGAGAACGGTGAGGGTGGAGGCTTAGCTGGTGGAGGTTACCAATCACGGGAAGTCGCCATGGAGAAGGTGGTAGGTTGGGTTTGGTAGCGGGTCGTTTGAGTAGTCGGTTTAGGAGAAGAAGTGCTAGGATTGTTGTTAGGGAAAGAGAGATGATTATCATTTCCATTCTGTACTTTGAAACTAAAATCAAATCTCTCACTCGTTGATATATTTTTGTTACAATGAATAAAACAAAACTCTTTTAACTACCACCAGGTGTTTGTTCCACCATGAGTTAGACAATAACAAGGTATTTTTCAACTATGGATTTAAAAGAGTTTAAATCTTTGGATAATATGTTCTTGTTCAACAATTGAATTTAAATATATGTATATATAGGACATGCTATTTGTAAATCATGTTTGTGAGGTTTTAATGTTTGATATGTATTCAACCAAAATTTTCGTACTTCATTTAATTTTATTGCTATTCAAAACAAAATAAAAATTATTTTTTGATCAAGATGATTATAATAAGTTCAAATCATATAATCATATGAGTATGTGGTAAACAGTTGTCGATGTTGCGTCATCCGATCGTAAGGGAGTGAAATGGACAGTCATGAGTCTTATGACATAGCCTGGTTCATCTAAGCTAGTCTCATACCATAAACCAAAATCTAAAATCCAAAAACCAAAAACTATAATTCAAAAACTATTAAAAACTTTCAAGTCTTTAAGAGGTGTTTCAGATTAAGTTATGTATATCTTTAAAATAGTGTTTAATTAAATTATCTTTAATTTTATTGAGATTAACCGTTTATAATGTCATTTATTAAAATTTATTGACGAACTCAAAATGTTTGAAAAATCTAAAACAGGTTTCCAGGTTATAGAACATTTTCCACAATTTCCAAAATAGCATTTATTTTTTTTAATAATAGTTCTTGGTTTTGAACGCGTCGAATACATTAAAAGAAACACATTTGCATTGGTTCACATCACCCATATGTGCTGGTCTGCAGAGAATATTTGTTGCCACCTTACTCGTGAGTTGTTAGTTTATGAGAGAGTTAGAGACAAGTGTTTCGTTAGATGTCATATGGAGAAATTCATGCACATGAAATAGAATGCAACCTTGCATTTTCATATGTTTATATAATATGAATTCTAATTAAAGAAGAAGCGAACACAAAGCTATCAAGTAATACAGTGGGTGATCATTATAAATTGACACATATCGTTAAAAAGTATGTTCATCGCATCCTCCATATGACACCAAATGAGACACTTGCCTCCAACACTCTCGTAAGCTTGGTTATATGACTCTTGGACGCGCCCCACGCGCCCCTCTTTTTTCTCTCAAATTACGCGACCAATTTCGTTCTCCTTCACCTTCGCCGATCTCGGCATTGGCTCCCTCCAGCCGCTATGGCTAAAAAGAAATCCAAAACACCTCCCCGCAGTCTCCCTACTGGACCTGTCAATTCTCTTTTACCAAACCCATCTATAGTACCGCCTGATTCGTCGAAATCAGCTGGCTGCTCTTCCTCTCTTTCTAGATCTGAGAAGTTACCTGAGTCCAACAAAGACATCGGCTAACTCAGTAGAATCTGTACCCAGCGCGCCTCCTGCGGTGGCGGCATTGGCTACCGAAAATCCTACCCCTACTGCTCCAATTCCGGTAGTCAACCTGTTGGCGACAACCACTGGCACCAGTCACGAACCGACTAGCGGAACCCCACCCCCTGGTTTACCACCGGCTGTAGCGACCACAACGATTCCCCTTCCACCTGTCAAGCAAAGCGTGCAAGGGGCCGATTCTCCTTGGAAGAACCTCGTCAATGGTAACCAAATCAAACTGGAGAAGAAGGGTACCCCATTCATCCTTGACTCCGGTGAAGCCTGTGTGACAATTCCGAACTCCGTCATTGAAAAGAAAAAGAAAGCTTGGGATAGCTTTATCCTTGGTCAATTCTATGAAGATCCTCCTTCCCGTGGTGCAGTTCAAGCTATTGTTAATGATATTTGGAGTCGCCAGAGAAAATATATCTCAGTCTCCAAAATGGAAGGGAATTAGTTCCTCTTTAGAGTCCTATGCCTAAATACCCGCTGACGAATTCTGAGCCAAAGCCTTTGGCAAATTGACAGTCAATCAATGTTTGTAGCCAAATGGTCTCCAGAAGTCCAAACAACAAAACCAGAGCTGTCCATGGTCCCGGTATGGCTTGAATTTGTGGGTGTCCCTTTGCAATTTTTCAATCGTGAGGGCCTTGAGCACATAGCAGGACTCGTCGGGCACCCTGTTTGCCTCTACCCGCATACTGAGAATCTGATCAACGTTGAAGTAGCCAAGGTCTATACTGTCATCGATCCGAGGATACCACTCCCAGAGGCAGTAAATGCTCATTTCGAATCCGGGCTGATAAAACGGATACAAGTTTCTAGTCCCTGGTTGCCCTCTCTCTGTAACCATTGCAAACAGGTGGGCCATACTGTATCTCGCTGCTCCAAAGCGCCTGCTACATGCACCACCTGTGGCTCAGTCAAACATCTCACTGCAGACTGTCCTAGGGTGAAGAAAGACAAGCGACAGGAGAAACAATCTATTGCTAGCCAACTACCTATCGTTGGTACAAATCCTCCTGCACCTGCACAAGGACAAAACCAGGCACTCCCCTCACCACAATCTACTCAACCACTTATTATAGCATCCTCTCCGCTGGACTCTGCTGTATCTACGGGTACAAACTTCCTTGCGGCAACCAATGCTACCTCAAGTACGGGGAACAGACATCATGTCACCCTCCCAGCCCCCTCAGTGGTAGGACATTCTCCCTCACGTACTGCTTTGAGGCTTGATGAAAGGCAGCTTTGCATTGACTTGAGGGATAACCTGTTCTCTCATCTATCACCGAAGGACGATGAAACGGCTGATGATCCCTCTCAAATCAAATCTGACAGCTCTAACAACCTATCTGAGGACGATGACAATCCAGAAGTGGATGAGGACCGTTTTTTGAAGGTCGTGTCCAAACGGATGCAGAGGCACAAGCTGCGTAAGGAAAGGGCCGGAGGTCCCATAAACCTCTAACCCCCATATCCATTTATGAATATTTTTTGTTGGAATGTAAGAGGTCTTAATGACCATGTAAAGCGGAAAAGCATTCGGAAATGGCTGAAACTACACCAGCCGCTTTTTGGTGGGATTCTTGAAACCCATGTAAGTCCCCTGAACGCGTAAGCTATAGTAACTAGCGTACTTCCAGGTTGGTATTTTGTAAATAACTATGAGTTCTCAGAACTTGGGAGGATATGGATTGTCTGGCACCCTTCTGTTCAAGTTACCATTATCCGCAAATCTCTGCAGATGATCACTTGTCAGATTAAGCTGTCTTTTGTCTATCACAACATTCTTGTCTCTATAGTCTATGCCTCGTCTACTTGTGCCTCTGCCAGGAAGGAACTATGGGAGGAGATCGATGACACAGCATCTGCTACCTCTGCTATTCCCTGGACTGTTCTAGGGGATTTCAATCAAACGTTGTTTCCACATGAGCACTCCTCGCAAGATGCAAACCTCACTACTTCAGGTATGCGTGCCCTCGAACAATGTCTAAGTATCTCCTCATTAGCGGATCTCCCCTACTGTGGTAACACTTTTACATGGACAAACAAACATACTGTTGGACTAATCGCTAAAAAGCTGGATAGGATTCTTGTCAATGATGAATGGATCACTGGATTTCCCTCCTCTTTAGCTGTACTTGGGGAACCTGCATTCTCAGATCACAGTCCCTGCTGCTTATCCCTCGACAGTCATGCACCACAGCGGAAAAAGCCATTCTAGTTCCTGGTTATGTTGAATCAGCACCCTGATTTCGCCCCTCTCATCAAGATTTGGTGGGATGCATTAGCTTTCGATGGAACCAAAATGTTTGTCATTGCCAAAAAACTGAAAGCTCTTAAATCTGTGATAAGGGAGTTTAGTAAGACCACCTACTCAGGGATAGAGAAGAGGACTCAAGAGGCGTACCTTCAACTCCTTCACTGTCAAAATGAACTCCTACCGCTGCCTTCCACTGACTTGATCATCTAGGAGAAAGAGGCTCATAAAGCCTGGTCCCTTCTTGCAAAAGCTGAGGAATCCTACCTGAGACAGAAATCACGCATCTGTTGGTTGGAGGATGGGGATACAAACTCAAGATTCTTCCATCGCTCCATCATTACTAGACAGGGTTTCAATGAAATTATCCTCTTCCTTGATAACAATGATCAGGTAGTAGACTCGAAGCAAGGTATCCAGTCTCTAGTGGTGGATTTCTACGAAAACCTCCTAGGCAACCAGACTCAACTCACTACTGCCTCTGTCTCAGAAATTTCTGATTTGCTTCCTCAAACATGCTCTCCAGCCGCTATACAAACTCTTTTGACCCATGTAACACCTGAGGAAATTCGCAGTGTTGTCTTCTCGTTGCCGAAGAACAAAGCTCCGGGCCTGGATGGCTTTTGTGTCGAATTTTTCACGTCACAATGGGACACGGTAGGGAAATCAGTGGTTGAGGCTGTTCTTGAATTCTTCAACACTGGAAAGATGCTCAAACAATGGAACGCAACAATTTTGACTCTTGTCCCTAAGGTCCCGAATGCACAAAGGATTGGGACGCGGCCGAAATGAAGGAGCATGAGTGGGCCGTATCGGAAGCTTAGGGAACGAAGAGAACGGTGAGGGTGGAGGCTTAGCTGGTGGAGGCTTAGCTGGTGGAGGTTACCAATCACGGGAAGTCGCCATGGAGAAGGTGGTAGGTTGGGTTTGGTAGCGGGTCGTTTGAGTAGTCGGTTTAGGAGAAGAAGTGCTAGGATTGTTGTTAGGGAAAGAGAGATGATTATCATTTCCATTCTGTACTTTGAAACTAAAATCAAATCTCTCACTCGTTGATATATTTTTGTTACAATGAATAAAACAAAACTCTTTTAACTACCACCAGGTGTTTGTTCCACCATGAGTTAGACAATAACAAGGTATTTTTCAACTATGGATTTAAAAGAGTTTAAATCTTTGGATAATATGTTCTTGTTCAACAATTGAATTTAAATATATGTATATATAGGACATGCTATTTGTAAATCATGTTTGTGAGGTTTTAATGTTTGATATGTATTCAACCAAAATTTTCGTACTTCATTTAATTTTATTGCTATTCAAAACAAAATAAAAATTATTTTTTGATCAAGATGATTATAATAAGTTCAAATCATATAATCATATGAGTATGTGGTAAACAGTTGTCGATGTTGCGTCATCCGATCGTAAGGGAGTGAAATGGACAGTCATGAGTCTTATGACATAGCCTGGTTCATCTAAGCTAGTCTCATACCATAAACCAAAATCTAAAATCCAAAAACCAAAAACTATAATTCAAAAACTATTAAAAACTTTCAAGTCTTTAAGAGGTGTTTTAGATTAAGTTATGTATATCTTTAAAATAGTGTTTAATTAAATTATCTTTAATTTTATTGAGATTAACCGTTTATAATGTCATTTATTAAAATTTATTGACGAACTCAAAATGTTTGAAAAATCTAAAACAGGTTTCCAGGTTATAGAACATTTTCCACAATTTCCAAAATAGCATTTATTTATTTTAATAATAGTTCTTGGTTTTGAACGCGTCGAATACATTAAAAGAAACACATTTGCATTGGTTCACATCACCCATATGTGCTGGTCTGCAGAGAATATTTGTTGCCACCTTACTCGTGAGTTGTTAGTTTATGAGAGAGTTAGAGACAAGTGTTTCGTTAGATGTCATATGGAGAAATTCATGCACATGAAATAGAATGCAACCTTGCATTTTCATATGTTTATATAATATGAATTCTAATTAAAGAAGAAGCGAACACAAAGCTATCAAGTAATACAGTGGGTGATCATTATAAATTGACACATATCGTTAAAAAGTATGTTCATCGCATCCTCCATATGACACCAAATGAGACACTTGCCTCCAACACTCTCGTAAGCTTGGTTATATGACTCTTGGACGCGCCCCACGCGCCCCTCTTTTTTCTCTCAAATTACGCGACCAATTTCGTTTTCTTTTCACCTTCGCCGATCTCGGCGTTGGCTCCCTCCAGCCGCCATGGCTAAAAAGAAACCCAAATCACCTCCCCGCAGTCTCCTTACTGGACCTGTCAATTCTCTTTTACCAAACCCATCTATAGCACCGCCTGATTCGTCGAAATCAGCTGGCTGCTCTTCCTCTCTTTCTAGATCTGAGAAGTTACCTGAGTCCAACAAAGACATCGGCTAACTCAGTAGAATCTGTACCCACCGCGCCTCCTGCGGCGGCGGCATTGGCTACCGAAAACCCTACCCCTACTGCTCCAATTCCGGTAGTCAACCTGTTGGCGACAACCACTGGCACCAGTCACGAGCCGACTAGCGGAACCCCACCCCCTGGTTTGCCGCCGGCTGTAGGGACCACAACGCTTCTCCTTCCACCTATCAAGCAAAGCGTGCAAGGGGCCGATTCTCCTTGGAAGAACCTCGTCAATGGTAACCAAATCAAACTGGAGAAGAAGGGTACCCCATTCACACTTGACTTCGGTGAAGCCTGTTTGACAATTCCGAACTCCGTCATTGAAAAGAACAAGAAAGCTTGGGATAGCTTTATCCTTGGTCAATTCTATGAAGATCCTCCTTCCCGTGGTGCAGTTCAAGCTATTGTTAATGATATTTGGAGTCGCCAGAGAAAATATATCTCAGTCTCCAAAATGGAAGGGAATTCGTTCCTCTTTAGAGTCCCATGCTCAGGTTTTGAGGCCACGTGCAAACACACCTATTTGGACTGCTCAGGTTTGGTTCAAGGGAGCAATCCCTTATCATGCTTTCCTGTTTTGGCTGATGCATCAAGATAGACTCCCCATAAGGACGCGCCTGCTACGCTGGGGACTTCAAATTGATCCCAGTTGTTGCATTTGTGGACTTCTCCCTGAGACTCGAGAGCACCTGTTCCTGCGATGTAAGCTCAGTGAGGATCTATGGTCTGCAGTCACCTGTCGCCTAGGATATATGCCATTCTCCTTCCACACATGGGATGCCTTTTCAGCTTGGTTGGACCTTAAAGACAACACTGCACCAAGGAGTCTGCGCCGATTAGCTGCCCAAGCAACTATTTATGCAATCTGGTCAGAGCGCAACAACTGCTATCACAATAATGTATCCATGGATGGCCCTCTTCTTTTCAAACGACTTGATAGGCAAATCCGTGACGCCCTCTTGGCAAAGCAAAAAAGGCGAAACTTCAAAGACCTTCTACTTGTTTGGCTAAAATATGACTAGGCTCCTACTCATATTCTGACTTTATCTGCTTCTTCCTTGTTTTTATTTTTTTTGAGCAAGGGACGATGCTTGTATCCCGCTTTTGTAACTTCAGCAAACATTATGTTTAATGAAATTCACATATTTTCAAAAAAAAAAAAGCTTGGCTATATGAAAAACTGCATTTTGGCTTGGCTTCTCGCGTCCTAACACATTGCACAAGCTAACAATATCAATTATGAAGTAGAGAAATTACCTTTTTTCGGTAACAATGCGAAGATATTACAATCTTTTCTCCCCATAACGGCGGCGGTTCATATATTAAGGAAAATTCCATAAAAATTCTCTAATTAAATTACGATAAGCTTTTTGATACCCCAAAATCTTCAAGCTCGTTTTACTATGCCTTGTTAACCAACGTATACACTTTAATGATCTGAGATTGATTAGGTGTAGATGGTGGAATTGAGGGCTATGATTGACTAGTAATACGCTTTCTTGGTCGATATGGGTTGATGCCTTCAATATCCTGTCATATTAGAGCAGTTTACATGTAAAACAAAAAAAAATCTCTTATGAAAGGTTCTCATACACAACATGTTATAGAGGAATAAGAACACTTAGGAGGCCTTCCAAGTTTTCGTGATGGTCCTTGATTAACGAAAGGTTCATTTTTGCGAGTAGTACTGTTATGTCCTACCTTCTTACAATTATTACACATAACTGTTATGTCCTACCTTTTTACAATTACCACACGTATGTAACTATTCCCAGTGGACTCGGATTCTCGGTCAAAGACCCAGAGCGTTAACATTAGGTCCGAGTCCGACTTTAGGACACATGTCACTAGCATTAAGGGGAAGTCAAAGAGCTCCGGGCCAACGTGGCCCAGCTCGGGAGTCAAGGAGAGCTCTGAGGAGTCTGGGGTCAAGCAACGGGATTTGCAGCTCGAAAGAAAATTTGGTTTAACTTAGAGATTCAACGTTACGAAGTAAATGCAAGGATCTAAACATACATATTTATAGAAAATAATTGTGTTTAATCTCTAAATTTATTATGTATTTTAATGTAAATATAGGGGTTTGTAATCCCAAAAAGGATACACGATTTCGAAGCAAGAAGCTTAGTAATACATAATTTCTACTACAAACTTGTTGTTGAGATCCGACACATTTCTAACCACTAAGATTATCGTGTGTGGGATCTGACTCCCACATTTAGCATGAATCAAAAAGAAAGAAAAACAAAAAAAAAAATATATATATATATATATATATATATATAATTCACTTAATTTGTTATTTCCTGAATGTGTTTTATACTATAAACAAAACCATTCATGTGACAAGGTTGTATATCGATCACATCAAACAACAAAAGGGGTATAGATTATGATCCGGGGTGGCAGTTGTGAGGATACCGAGAAATCAACTAATCATGCAATGTTTGAATGTGTACCAGTACGCCAAACCAGGGCACTATCTCAAATTCCTATAAAACAAGGAATTTTTTCAATATGTTCTCTTTATGAAAATATGGATTATCTATTATGACGTATACCTAATAGGGTATATGCCTCATCATTTTCCTGGATATTGCGGTATATATAGAAAGCAAGAAATGACATAAGTCTTTCAAAATGTGGGAATAAACACCTTTAAGATGTTAGGCTTTCAAAATGTGGGAATAAACGCCTTTAAGATGTTAGGCTTTGGCGGAAGCCGAGGAAAAAGCTTGGCAGTTAGTTCAACTAGAGATTGGCACGTATCATTAGGGCCCATGGCTGTTGAAGATGCACCGCGGCTGAAGTTTGCTTCAATTGGAAGGAAGATTCAGAATGGGCATTCATTTTTTTGTTCTATTTGTTTTTCATCAATTTTTCACTACAACAAATATGCACATTGATAGCAGACGGATATAGCTCATTTTCCGTCACTGCTATGAAAAATGAGATTTTTTTTCGGTTACTTTTTAATAGCATCTTATTAACGCTATGATAGGAAAATTATGTAGCGGGAAACAAAAGTGACTTTTGTCCGCCAATACTTAGTGAAATTATTCACTTAATCGCCTAATAAAAAAAAAACCAAAAACTCGACACACTCTCTCTCTCTCTCTCGTTACAACCTAAGCTCGCTACACTCGATTTCTTCTTCTAAATTCTCTGTGTGTGCTCAATTTCTTATCTTAAATCTCTATCAAATCTTCAATTTTATCGCCGTTTGTGAAAAGCCCCAATTTTGCCGTTTGTGAAAAGCCCCAATTTCGCCCTAAATCTCCATATCCATCGCAATTGAGAGCTCGAATCGAAGGCATGTCTTTCTTCTTCCTCCTAATTTTGTTATCTGTTTTGATTATTTTGTGATTTCAAACAGCTTATGTGTGATTTCGATAAGTTTAGGTCAGATTTATCTAGTTTAGTCTTCACACGAATCCATCCGTTTTGTTAGGGTTCGATTATTTACAGATTGATACTTGATTTTGAGAATGTGGAGTTTCGAATCCATCTGTTTTGTTAGGGTTCGATTATTTACAGATTTGACTCAAACTTAGCTTTCGGATTTGAGTATTTGCGCCTTCATAAATTTAGTTTTGTATCCTTCATAAACTGAACGATTATTTCTTTTTTCCCAAGTGTTGGTGATTGCAATGTTGGGGAACAGAAGCTTCTCATTTCTCTGTACTCACACAACAGGTTAGTATCACTCAACCAAAATAAGGTGATTGCTATGTTTTGTCCTTTGAGTATGATTCGTATAAATATAGTGATTAGATTAGTGAGATTTTACACAGTTTGATATTGGTTTAATAGCATCTGTATGTGTCTGAATTAGTGCAGTATTGACTGATTCACTAATACGAAACAGTTTTATACAGTTTTAATGTTGGTTATGGTTTGAATACATGTCATGAATTGTCTGAATTGTTGCATAATGTGAGCTATGTATAATATGTATCTTTATTTTATATATAAAGGTTAAAATTTATATTATAGCATATAATGTTGGACAAGGCATGGGTGCATCTATGCAGGTAAGGAATTATATTTCATAATTAGGTTTTATTTTGGGTTTGGATACTTTAAGATGTTCTTTTAGTTATGATTTTTTTCTTTAATTATCCATTGAAGAGCTGATCCTGGTTATAAAAGTGGAGCTTGGAAATTTGTAAGGGATGTGTCTGCGGCTTTAGGTGACATAGAAATGATAATATGTCCTTGTAAAGACTGTCGTAATGTAGTACGACAGTTAAACAGTGTTGTGGTTGAGCATCTTGTAATAAGAGGGATGGATGAGGCATACAAGGTGCATAGTGATTGGTATCATCATGGAGATGTGAAGTCAGTAGATGAATTTCAAAGTAAACCAACTCAGTGGAATGAGGAAGTTTTTGAGTTATATAAAGCTGCTGAATTTTTTGATCAAGAGTTGGCTTTTAGAGGTGACTTAGCTGACCAACCTGTGGGCGACTTAAGTGAGATTGCAGAGGGTGAGGACCAACAAGAGGATGAGTTCCTTGCAAAGATCCGGGATGCTGAAACCCCACTATACCCTAGCTGTTCAAACCACAGCAAGTTATCGGCTATTGTGACTTTGTTTAGGATTAAGACACATAATGGCTGGTCGGATAAGAGCTTCAATGAACTGCTTCAGACATTGCCAAGCATGTTGCCAGATGGTAATGTCTTTCACACATCATTGTATGATGTCAAGAAATTTTTAAAGAGCTTTCATATGGGATATGAAAAGATCGACGCATGTGTTAATGATTGCTGCCTCTTCAGAAAGAAGTTAAAGAAGCTTGATAAATGTCCCAAATGTAATGCTTCACGGTGGAAGACTAATAAGCGGACTAATGAGGTAAAGAAAGGTGTCCCACAGAAAGTATTAAGATATTTTCCAATTATACCAAGGCTGAAGAGAATGTTCAGATCAGAGGACATGGCTAAGGACTTACGGTGGCATTACACTAACAAGAGCACTGATGGAAAACTTCGACATCCAGTAGATTCTGTTACATGGGCTCAGATGAATGAGAAGTATCCTTCATTTGCAGCTGAAGAAAGGAACATACGGCCTCGGCTGTCCATAAATGGATTTAATCCATTCAACATGAAGAATAGTAATTATAGTAGCTGGCATGTGCTTTTGGTAAACTACAATTTGCCTCCTCACCTTTGTATGAAGAAGGAGAATATAATGTTGACATTATTGATTCCTAGTCCACAACAATCAGGTAATAATATTGATGTCTACCTAGAACCTCTTATTGAGGATTTGAATCATCTGTCGAAGAATGGAGAGCTAACGTATGATGCTTTTAGTAAAAGTACATTTACTCTAAAGGCAATGCTTCTCTGGACCATTAGTGATTTCCCTGCGTATGGAAACCTTGCTGGTTGTAAAGTAAAAGGTAAAATGGGATGTCCTATGTGTGGGAAAAATACTGATAGTATGTGGTTGAAGTTTAGCAGGAAACATGTCTACATGTATAATAGAAAATGTTTAGCTCCAACACACAAATATAGGGAAAAGAAGACTTGGTTTGATGGAAAAGTTGAGCATAGGAGAAAGTCAAGAATTTTAACTGGTCATGAAGTTCATCAGAATCTGAAAAACTTCCAAAATAATTTTGGAAATGTGAAAAAGGTTGGGATGAAGAGAAAGAGAACTGTCTATAAAGAACTAGTGTTTGACAGTGATGATGATGAAAGTGAATCCGATGAAGATGAGGAAGAAGAAGTAGATGAAGATGAGTTATCAAGGTGGAAGAAAAGATCCATTTTCTTTACTCTGCCTTATTGGGAGGATCTACCAGTACGGCATAATTTGGATGTAATGCACATAGAAAAGAATGTGACTCACAGCATTGTATCCACATTGTTGCATTGTGGAAAATCTAAGGATGGTCTTAATGCTCGTAAGGATCTTCAACATCTTGGTATAAGAAAAGAGTTGCATCCTACCACAAAAGGAAAGAGAACATACCTTCCAGCTACACCTTGGTCTTTGTCCAAGAATGAGAAGAAGATTTTTTGCAAATGACTATTTCATTTTAAAGGTCCAGATGGATACTGTTCTAATATTTCAAGAGGAGTTTCAGTAGAAGAGTGTAAGGTAGGAGGTCTGAAATCACATGATTATCATGTCTTGATGCAACAGCTTCTCCCGGTTGCACTTAGAGGATTGTTACCAAAAGGTCCTAGAACAGCAATACTACGGCTATGCGCATTCTTCAATCATTTGTGTCAGAGAGTTATTGATATTGAGGTTATTACAGTATTGGAAGCTGAAATTGTAGAAACGCTTTGTATGTTTGAAAGGTTTTTCCCTCCAACCTTCTTTGATATCATGGTACACTTGACTGTTCATCTAGGAAGAGAAGCTAGACTAGGAGGACCTGTGCATTTTAGGTGGATGTACCCATTTGAGAGGTATATGAAAGTTCTAAAAGATTTTGTAAGAAATCCTGCAAGACCAGAGGGTTGTATAGCAGAGTCATATCTTGCAGAAGAAAGCATGCTGTTTTGTAATGAGTTTCTGAAAAAGACAACCAATGTAGAAGAAAAACCTGAGAGGAATGTAGAGTATGTGAACAGCTCTATATTAGAAGGTCGTCCAATATCAGCAGGAACTTCATTCACTCTTACTGAAATGGAGAAGAATATAGCCCATCTTGCTGTCATTCAAAATACAGCTGCCTTTGATCATTATGTGGAGTAAGTTCCTTGTGTATTTCATTCCTTATAAATTATAAGGTCAAAATTATGCTGCTGATAGTTTCTTTTCGTATTTATGATTTGGTAGTATGCATTTACAATATCTACAAGACTCAAATCCAAGGTGCAGACGTGATGCAACATTTTTATGGTCTATGCATGCTAAGAATTTTGCAGCTTGGTTAAAAGGACAGGTGAGTAAAGTTATGAATTTGATGAGTCTGTTTATAAATCTATACTAGACTGATTCATAATTTTGATGAGTCTGTTTAATTTTGCAGATATCTATTACTTCTGATGGACGTGAAGACATAGTTAAATGGCTAGCATATGGTCCACGGTGTACTGCAAGGTCCTATACTGGTTATAAAGTTAATGGACAACGTTTTCACACATACTCACTTGAAAGGCAGAGTCAGAACAGTGGTGTTTATTATGAGGCAACGGCTATGTGTAGATCTAGTGCTAAGGATACTTCACAAGTAGTTGATTTGGTGTCATATTATGGGAGAATTACTGACATCATATTGTTGGACTACCATGTGTTCTATGTGCCGATATTTAGATGTAACTGGGCAGTAAAAGGTAATGGAGTTAAAGTGGAAGATGGGTTCACACTTGTTAACTTAAATCAGAGCCAAGTAAGCTTTCAGAAGGATCCGTATATTCTAGCATCTCAAGCAAAGCAAGTATTTTATTCAAGTGAAGATGGATCAAGTTGGTCTGTTGTTATGAGAGGTGCTTCAAGAAGATATAGTAAAGAAGATGTTCAGTCTGGAAATGCAGATATAATTGGTCCATTGCCAGTAGATGTTGACATGGATACTGAAATGGATGAAGCTGAATATGCTAGATCTGATTGTGAAGGCATATATGTGCAAGAGTAGATTCTTGATTCATTTATATATATATATATATATATATAT
>NC_025704.1:16212230-16218726 GCF_000633955.1 Camelina sativa
AGTTAAATGGCTAGCATATGGTCCACGGTGTACTGCAAGGTCCTATACTGGTTATATAGTTAATGGACAACGTTTTCACACATACTCACTTGAAAGGCAGAGTCAGAACAGTGGTGTTTATTATGAGGCAACGGCTATGTGTAGATCTAGTGCTAAGGATACTTCACAAGTAGTTGATTTGGTGTCATATTATGGGAGAATTACTGACATCATATTGTTGGACTACCATGTGTTCTATGTGCCGATATTTAGATGTAACTGGGCAGTAAAAGGTAATGGAGTTAAAGTGGAAGATGGGTTCACACTTGTTAACTTAAATCAGAGCCAAGTAAACTTTCAGAAGGATCCATATATTCTAGTATCTCAAGCAAAGCAAGTATTTTATTCAAGTGAAGATGGATCAAGTTGGTCTGTTGTTATGAGAGGTGCTTCAAGTAGATATAGTAAAGAAGATGTTCAGTCTGGAAATGCAGATATAATTGGTCCATTGCCAGTAGATGTTGACATGGATACTGAAATAGATGAAGCTGAATATGCTAGATCTGATTGCGAAGGCATATATGTGCAAGAGTAGATTCTTGATTCATGTATATACAGTCTTAACTTTGCATATATATGCTTTTGTTTATGGTTGATGTTTGTTGAATGTTATAGATTTTGTGATGTATTCTTTTATATAAGTTCTAAGTGATTAATTTTCTGTTCTAAGTGATTAATTTTCTGTTTACGCAGGTGAATTAAAATGGGTAGAACTAAAAAGAAGGTTGGAGGGAAGAAGGGTGGAGAAAAAAGAAAGAGAAAGTCTAAGGATGATGGCGAACCTGAGTTATTTGTACTGTGGAGGCCCAACCTATAGCAACAGAACAGCATGTGGAGGAAGAGGAGCATCATTCAGAAGAACCACAAACTCAACAGCAACCAGAAGAACCAGTAGGAGAGTTTGTGTTGTCTGAAGAACATGAGCAGCCTGCTACGCGTAAAAGAAAACGAGGACCAACAAAGATGAAAAACCTAGCCAAGGATCCATCTGTTAGAGTGAAAGTTGATTACAATGTACTTGGAGTAGCGGTTGGTCCAGGGTCAGTCAAGTTGGCATCATATGTAGGGACATTGATGCGAGAACACATCCCTATCAACATACCTAACTGGAAGAAAGTGAGTCCAGATCTTAAAACACTTCTCTGGAGATCTGTTCAGGTAACAAGAATTTTTTTTTGTTTTTAAAAAGTCTCTCAATTGAACATGTTTACTTTTATAGTTATGGTGTGAGTGTAAGTGAATGCAGGCAAGGTTTGAGCTTGATGAAGATTGGCAAAGGATATCTGTGATTCACCAGATGGGACATTTGTGGCGATCACACAAGTCTGTCACGGTGAAGGCTATAAATTTGGCTGCAAATAACCAAGAGAGGATGAATTTGAGACCACCAAATATTGGTCCTGTTGATTGGCAAAAATTTGTCAAACTCAAAACTAGTGCTGCATTTAAGGTAATTACTTGTGATTATAATTGTTTAGTAGTTGATTGGTGATTAGTAATTAACATGTTTCATTATTAGGCCGTGAGTGAGAAATATAAAGCAAAAAGAAAGAATCAGATACCTCACACCACTAGTCGTAAAGGGATCAGCAGACTAACAGAAGAAATGGCAAGCATATATACTACATCTATGTTGTTTATTATTATACATAGTGCTTGTAAATTGTTGTACTGTTACTGAAATTTTGTTTTCTGGAACAGAAAGCTGAAAGTGAAGATCCTTCCAGTGTGACAAGATNGGCATCATATGTAGGGACATTGATGCGAGAACACATCCCTATCAACATATCTAACTGGAAGAAAGTGAGTCCAGATCTCAAAACACTTCTCTGGAGATCTGTTCAGGTAACAAGAATTTTTTTTTGTTTTTAAAAAGTCTCTCAATTGAACATGTTTACTTTTATAGTTATGGTGTGAGTGTAAGTGAATGCAGGCAAGGTTTGAGCTTGATGAAGATTGGCAAAGGATATCTGTGATTCACCAGATGGGACATTTGTGGCGATCACACAAGTCTGTCACGGTGAAGGCTATAAATTTGGCTGCAAATAACCAAGAGAGGATGAATTTGAGACCACCAAATATTGGTCCTGTTGATTGGCAAAAATTTGTCAAACTCAAAACTAGTGCTGCATTTAAGGTAATTACTTGTGATTATAATTGTTTAGTAGTTGATTGGTGATTAGTAATTAACATGTTTCATTATTAGGCCGTGAGTGAGAAATATAAAGCAAAAAGAAAGAATCAGATACCTCACACCACTAGTCGTAAAGGGATCAGCAGACTAACAGAAGAAATGGCAAGCATATATACTACAACTATGTTGTTTATTATTATACATAGTGCTTGTACTGTTACTGAAATTTTGTTTTCTGGAACAGAAAGCTGAAAGTGAAGATCCTTCCAGCGTGACAAGACTAGATGTTTGGATCAAGTCTCGCACCAAAAAGGATGGTACACCAGTAGATACGAATGCAGCTGATTTGATTGTAAGTCTGAATAGAGTTGTACACCAGTAAATAGTGTGTTATCGACTAGTAAAACCTGAAACTGTCTTTATGTTTTTCAGCAAAAAGCAGCTGAAATTGGTGGAAGTGATGCTCCAGCATTTTTAACAAATCCAGATGAAGATCACCTCGCCAAGCTTTTAGGACCTGACAATTCTGGTAGGCTGAGGGCAATGGGTAGAGGCATGAGTAAGACCAAATTAGCTTGTTTACAAATGCAGAGCAAGTGTATGGCTGAAATGGAAGAGCGGCAAGTAAAATTAGTAAAACAGGTCAATGCCTTGGAAAGTGAACTTGGCAGAATCAAGAATCAGGTTAGATACTTAAGAGTTCTCTACTATTCATCAGCCAGTTAGAGTAATATAAATTGATGTTATTTTTGTTTATGTTACAGAGACCAGAAGCTAAAATGGATGAAAACTCAGCTGCAAGAGTAACATATTCTTAATTCTTTTCATATCAGCTAAGTGATTCTTCTTANGATACGAATGCAGCTGATTTGATTGTAAGTCTGAATAGAGTTGTTGAATTAGTGTGTTATCGACTAGTAAAACCTGAAACTGTTTTTATGTCAGCAAAAAGCAGCTGAAATTGGTGGAAGTGATGCTCCAGCATTTTTAACAAATCCAGATGAAGATCACCTCGCCAAGCTTTTAGGACCTGACAATTCTGGTAGGCTGAGGGCAATGGGTAGAGGCATGAGTAAGACCAAATTAGCTTGTTTACAAATGCAGAGCAAGTGTATGGCTGAAATGGAAGAGCGGCAAGTAAAATTAGTAAAACAGGTCAATGCCTTGGAAAGTGAACTTGGCAGAATCAAGAATCAGGTTAGATACTTAAGAGTTCTCTACTATTCATCAGCCAGTTAGAGTAATATAAATTGATGTTATTTTTGTTTATGTTACAGAGACCAGAAGCTGAAATGGATGAAAACTCAGCTGCAAGAGTAACATATTCTTACTTCTTTTCATATCAGCTAAGTGATTCTTCTTAGTGTCGTTTATGATTCTTAGTTGCTCATGAAATTGTTGCAGAGTGTAAACAAAAGAGCACATCCTAAGTGTGTGTTTGTTGATTGGTCTGAGACNTTTGGCTGCAAATAACCAAGAGAGGATGAATTTGAGACCACCAAATATTAGTCCTGTTGATTGGCAGAAATTTGTCAAACTCAAAACTAGTGCTGCATTTAAGGTAATTACTTGTGATTATAATTGTTTAGTAGTTGATTGGTGATTAGTAATTAACATGTTTCATTATTAGGCCGTGAGTGAGAAATATAAAGCAAAAAGAAAGAATCAGATACCTCACACCACTAGTCGTAAAGGGATCAGCAGACTAACAGAAGAAATGGCAAGCATATATACTACAACTATGTTGTTTATTATTATACATAGTGCTTGTACTGTTACTGAAATTTTGTTTTCTGGAACAGAAAGCTGAAAGTGAAGATCCTTCCAGCGTGACAAGACTAGATGTTTGGATCAAGTCTCGCACCAAAAAGGATGGTACACCAGTAGATACGAATGCAGCTGATTTGATTGTAAGTCTGAATAGAGTTGTACACCAGTAAATAGTGTGTTATCGACTAGTAAAACCTGAAACTGTCTTTATGTTTTTCAGCAAAAAGCAGCTGAAATTGGTGGAAGTGATGCTCCAGCATTTTTAACAAATCCAGATGAAGATCACCTCGCCAAGCTTTTAGGACCTGACAATTCTGGTAGGCTGAGGGCAATGGGTAGAGGCATGAGTAAGACCAAATTAGCTTGTTTACAAATGCAGAGCAAGTGTATGGCTGAAATGGAAGAGCGGCAAGTAAAATTAGTAAAACAGGTCAATGCCTTGGAAAGTGAACTTGGCAGAATCAAGAATCAGGTTAGATACTTAAGAGTTCTCTACTATTCATCAGCCAGTTAGAGTAATATAAATTGATGTTATTTTTGTTTATGTTACAGAGACCAGAAGCTGAAATGGATGAAAACTCAGCTGCAAGAGTAACATATTCTTACTTCTTTTCATATCAGCTAAGTGATTCTTCTTAGTGTCGTTTATGATTCTTAGTTGCTCATGAAATTGTTGCAGAGTGTAAACAAAAGAGCACATCCTAAGTGTGTGTTTGTTGATTGGTCTGACATTGATGAAAATGTTGGTGAGGGTCGGATTCTTTCTTCTGATCCGGATGACATAGTGAATGACTGTCGTCTTGGCCCTTATGATCTCAAAGTGTTAGTTGAAGCTGCATATAAACCAGATGCATTTCTATGGAGACCTGCACAAAAGATCTTTCATATGAAAGAAGCTGTTGGACATATAATCGCATGGCCAACTGATAAGTGTAGACTGGTAGACAACAACATCCAAATGGAAGACATTGCCCCTATGGTATTTATAATTTCTAGCAATGTGTTAGCAATGTATTACCCCTGTCTATAATGCTAATTAATTATATTGGATTTGTTTACTGATTGTGTTTAACAGGGTATACAAGGAAACAAATGTAAACTATTGGATTTGTCTAAGGGTGACGTCATTGTTGCTGAGGGGCGTTGGGAGACACAAGAACCAAGTGCGTTGGTTAACGGAATTCCTCTTGGACCAAAAGCAGTTAAAGTATTTGTGGATTCAGTAAAGCAGCCTGATACATCACTATGGAGACCTACAGCTGAAATGTCATTTCTTGAGGACTGTTTGATGGCTTACGTATCTTGGCCCCTGAGTAAGGTTGATTTTGAAAATCCCTCAACTCCAACTGGTCAGAATGCTACATCACATGCTTCTTTGTCTGCATCAAAGGCCAAGTCTGCAGCCACAGCTTCTAAGTCTGCTACAGAGTCCAAAACTTCAGCAACAGCTTCAAAGGCTGCATCGCAGGCCAAATCTGCATCTATGTCTTCTAAGTCTGCATCTGGTTCTGAGTCTCCTGTTGATGATGCAACGGGTCCAATATCACCAATAAAGAATACTTTACCATCACAGTCTCCTCTCAGGAAGTCTCCAGTAAGTGTTTTCATATGTTATGAAGTTGTTTTTGTTAATTATATGATGACTGATGGTTTATATTGTAAACATGGCAGCGCATTAATAAAGTTATTTCCAAGGAGAATAAGAAGTGCAAGTTGATGGATTTAACTGAAAAGAATAGGGTTGTGGCTGAAGGACGATGGGGAACAAATGATCCAGAACATAAGGTTCACTTTACTCGCTTGGGTTCTAATGCAGTTAAAGTGTGGATAGATGTTGTGAAGGTGAAAAATGTAAAAGTTTGGAGGCCATCCGATGAAATAGAGATTATTGAAGATGCACTTAGCTCCTGCATTGCTTGGCCAGAGAACAAGGTCATTATGTCTTAAACTGATGGTTTTATTGTGTAATGTTAAGTACTTGAGATTGCTTGTTTATTTTGGATGTTCTTGAGACTTTGATGGTAAACTGATGTTCTTGAGACTTTTGTTATGTATTTTGGATCTGAGACGTTTATTAATCAGATTTTATGAGATTTTATAAAACAGGTTATGTGTGCTATAATCACATATCAGAAAATGCTATAAAAGTACAGGTAAACGTTATGATAAAAGAATATACCATAGCACAGTAAACAAGATAAAACAGCATTTCGCAACAGCTATATTAGATATGTATAACATAGCACGAAAAATTAAATATTGTATAAATTTTTGCAAAATTATAATCTTGATAATACAGCAGTTTATTAGAGCTATGCTATAAAACTATAACATAGCACGAAAAAACAAATGTTGTATAAATTTTTTCAAAATTATGATCTTGATAATATAGCAATTTCTTAAAGCTATGTTATATTTTTATAACATAGCATACGTAATAAGTGCTATTGTATATGGGGTACATATAATAACAGTGCCCTAAAACAGCGCTCATGAAAACGCTATCAAAGACCTATGATAGCGTTTTTCTCTGGTTAACAATGTGCATATTTG
>NC_025704.1:16222099-16226726 GCF_000633955.1 Camelina sativa
ATGGTGTGAGTGTAAGTGAATGCAGGCAAGGTTTGAGCTTGATGAAGATTGGCAAAGGATATCTGTGATTCACCAGATGGGACATTTGTGGCGATCACACAAGTCTGTCACGGTGAAGGCTATAAATTTGGCTGCAAATAACCAAGAGAGGATGAATTTGAGACCACCAAATATTGGTCCTGTTGATTGGCAAAAATTTGTCAAACTCAAAACTAGTGCTGCATTTAAGGTAATTACTTGTGATTATAATTGTTTAGTAGTTGATTGGTGATTAGTAATTAACATGTTTCATTATTAGGCCGTGAGTGAGAAATATAAAGCAAAAAGAAAGAATCAGATACCTCACACCACTAGTCGTAAAGGGATCAGCAGACTAACAGAAGAAATGGCAAGCATATATACTACAACTATGTTGTTTATTATTATACATAGTGCTTGTACTGTTACTGAAATTTTGTTTTCTGGAACAGAAAGCTGAAAGTGAAGATCCTTCCAGCGTGACAAGACTAGATGTTTGGATCAAGTCTCGCACCAAAAAGGATGGTACACCAGTAGATACGAATGCAGCTGATTTGATTGTAAGTCTGAATAGAGTTGTACACCAGTAAATAGTGTGTTATCGACTAGTAAAACCTGAAACTGTCTTTATGTTTTTCAGCAAAAAGCAGCTGAAATTGGTGGAAGTGATGCTCCAGCATTTTTAACAAATCCAGATGAAGATCACCTCGCCAAGCTTTTAGGACCTGACAATTCTGGTAGGCTGAGGGCAATGGGTAGAGGCATGAGTAAGACCAAATTAGCTTGTTTACAAATGCAGAGCAAGTGTATGGCTGAAATGGAAGAGCGGCAAGTAAAATTAGTAAAACAGGTCAATGCCTTGGAAAGTGAACTTGGCAGAATCAAGAATCAGGTTAGATACTTAAGAGTTCTCTACTATTCATCAGCCAGTTAGAGTAATATAAATTGATGTTATTTTTGTTTATGTTACAGAGACCAGAAGCTGAAATGGATGAAAACTCAGCTGCAAGAGTAACATATTCTTACTTCTTTTCATATCAGCTAAGTGATTCTTCTTAGTGTCGTTTATGATTCTTAGTTGCTCATGAAATTGTTGCAGAGTGTAAACAAAAGAGCACATCCTAAGTGTGTGTTTGTTGATTGGTCTGACATTGATGAAAATGTTGGTGAGGGTCGGATTCTTTCTTCTGATCCGGATGACATAGTGAATGACTGTCGTCTTGGCCCTTATGATCTCAAAGTATTAGTTGAAGCTGCATATAAACCAGATGCATTTCTATGGAGACTTGCACAAAAGATCTTTCATATGAAAGAAGCTGTTGGACATATAATCGCATGGCCATCTGATAAGTGTAGACTGGTAGACAACAACATCCAAATGGAAGACATTGCCCCTATGGTGTTTATAATTTCTAGCAATGTGTTAGCAATGTATTACCCCTGTCTATCATGCTAATTATTTATATTGGATTTGTTTACTGATTGTGTTTAACAGGGTATACAAGGAAACAAATGTAAACTATTGGATTTGTCTAAGGGTGAAGTCATTGTTGCTGAGGGGCGTTAGGAGACACAAGAACCAAGTGCGTTGGTTAACGGAATTCCTCTTGGACCAAAAGCAGTTAAAGTATTTGTGGATTCAGTAAAGCAGCCNGAAGTGATGCTCCAGCATTTTTAACAAATCCAGATGAAGATCACCTCGCCAAGCTTTTAGGACCTGACAATTCTGGTAGGCTGAGGGCAATGGGTAGAGGCATGAGTAAGACCAAATTAGCTTGTTTACAAATGCAGAGCAAGTGTATGGCTGAAATGGAAGAGCGGCAAGTAAAATTAGTAAAACAGGTCAATGCCTTGGAAAGTGAACTTGGCAGAATCAAGAATCAGGTTAGATACTTAAGAGTTCTCTACTATTCATCAGCCAGTTAGAGTAATATAAATTGATGTTATTTTTGTTTATGTTACAGAGACCAGAAGCTGAAATGGATGAAAACTCAGCTGCAAGAGTAACATATTCTTACTTCTTTTCATATCAGCTAAGTGATTCTTCTTAGTGTCGTTTATGATTCTTAGTTGCTCATGAAATTGTTGCAGAGTGTAAACAAAAGAGCACATCCTAAGTGTGTGTTTGTTGATTGGTCTGACATTGATGAAAATGTTGGTGAGGGTCGGATTCTTTCTTCTGATCCGGATGACATAGTGAATGACTGTCGTCTTGGCCCTTATGATCTCAAAGTGTTAGTTGAAGCTGCATATAAACCAGATGCATTTCTATGGAGACCTGCACAAAAGATCTTTCATATGAAAGAAGCTGTTGGACATATAATCGCATGGCCAACTGATAAGTGTAGACTGGTAGACAACAACATCCAAATGGAAGACATTGCCCCTATGGTATTTATAATTTCTAGCAATGTGTTAGCAATGTATTACCCCTGTCTATAATGCTAATTAATTATATTGGATTTGTTTACTGATTGTGTTTAACAGGGTATACAAGGAAACAAATGTAAACTATTGGATTTGTCTAAGGGTGACGTCATTGTTGCTGAGGGGCGTTGGGAGACACAAGAACCAAGTGCGTTGGTTAACGGAATTCCTCTTGGACCAAAAGCAGTTAAAGTATTTGTGGATTCAGTAAAGCAGCCTGATACATCACTATGGAGACCTACAGCTGAAATGTCATTTCTTGAGGACTGTTTGATGGCTTACGTATCTTGGCCCCTGAGTAAGGTTGATTTTGAAAATCCCTCAACTCCAACTGGTCAGAATGCTACATCACATGCTTCTTTGTCTGCATCAAAGGCCAAGTCTGCAGCCACAGCTTCTAAGTCTGCTACAGAGTCCAAAACTTCAGCAACAGCTTCAAAGGCTGCATCGCAGGCCAAATCTGCATCTATGTCTTCTAAGTCTGCATCTGGTTCTGAGTCTCCTGTTGATGATGCAACGGGTCCAATATCACCAATAAAGAATACTTTACCATCACAGTCTCCTCTCAGGAAGTCTCCAGTAAGTGTTTTCATATGTTATGAAGTTGTTTTTGTTAATTATATGATGACTGATGGTTTATATTGTAAACATGGCAGCGCATTAATAAAGTTATTTCCAAGGAGAATAAGAAGTGCAAGTTGATGGATTTAACTGAAAAGAATAGGGTTGTGGCTGAAGGACGATGGGGAACAAATGATCCAGAACATAAGGTTCACTTTACTCGCTTGGGTTCTAATGCAGTTAAAGTGTGGATAGATGTTGTGAAGGTGAAAAATGTAAAAGTTTGGAGGCCATCCGATGAAATAGAGATTATTGAAGATGCACTTAGCTCCTGCATTGCTTGGCCAGAGAACAAGGTCATTATGTCTTAAACTGATGGTTTTATTGTGTAATGTTAAGTACTTGAGATTGCTTGTTTATTTTGGATGTTCTTGAGACTTTGATGGTAAACTGATGTTCTTGAGACTTTTGTTATGTATTTTGGATCTGAGACGTTTATTAATCAGATTTTATGAGATTTTATAAAACAGGTTATGTGTGCTATAATCACATATCAGAAAATGCTATAAAAGTACAGGTAAACGTTATGATAAAAGAATATACCATAGCACAGTAAACAAAATAAACAGCATTTCGCAACAGCTATATTAGATATGTACAACATAGCACGAAAAATCAAAAATATTGTATAAATTTTTGCAAAATTATAATCTTGATAATACAGCAGTTTAGTAGAGCTATGATATAAAACTATAACATAGCACGAAAAAACAAATGTTGTATAAATTTTTTCAAATTATGATCTTGATAATATAGCAATTTCCTATAGCTATGTTATAAAAATATAACATAGCATACGTAAGTCGTGCTATTGTAGATGGAGTACATATAATAACAGTGTCCTAAAACAGCGCTCATGAAAACGCTATCAAAGGCCTATGATAGCGTTTTTCTCTGGTTAACAATGTGCATATTTATTGTAGTGTTTGGCGTTTTTCTCTGGTTAACAATATGCATATTTGTTGTAGTGTTTGGAAAGAACATTTTTGTTATATTGTTCCTCATTTGGTAAAGAATGTAGAAGAATGATATGGAAACAATATTACTTCTACATTGTAAAAGGTATCATGGTTACTAATTGAAACCTACATTTCCAAATGACGAAGCACCAACTATCAGGGCGACAAATCTGCGTTGGATCTTATCTCCTTTATACAATGAAGTTGAAACTTTAGTCTGGACAATGTAGTGTGTGACTGAAGCTGATAATAGAGATGTCGTTTTTTACTGATTTTTTAGATTTAGTGTAAATAGTGTTTTCACTTACCGAGTGGCCAAATTGTATGTGGATGATATCAAGACCGACAAAGAATATTTTTCAATTTTTTTTCTTTCTCTTAATTCTCGTAGTGTGAATATAAAAATGGATTTCCTATTTAAAAAGTTTGCACCAAACTGTATTCTATTAACTTTGTAAATAATTTTCTCACAATTTGACTCGCTTTTGACCTAATCTTATAAATTAAAGATGTTAAAAAAAAAAAGCAAAAAAAAACCATTATGATGCGTTACATTATTACCTGTATTATTGGCATGTACGTTGAGTTTTTTTTTTTTTTTT
>NC_025704.1:16227781-16243579 GCF_000633955.1 Camelina sativa
GTTTTGGCAACAAGCTACACTGATGCCTTCACCAGAAATGATTTTCCAAAGGATTTTCTCTTCGGTGCCGCCACCTCTGCTTATCAGGTTCAGACTCTGCAGCTACTACGTCTATAGCAATTTTGTCTTTTGTTTTTTTTTTTCGTTTTATTGTTTCCTCTAAAAATTTGTGGAAAAAAGTAGTGGGAAGGAGCTGTTGATGAAGCCGGAAGAACTCCTAGCGTCTGGGATACAACCTCCCACTGTTGTAAGCTTTTTTTTTTCTTTAGTCATTCATTATTCGACGTTTATATGAGAAAATTCATAGATCATTCTTCAACTATTTCAAGATAATGGAGGAGATATAGCATGTGATGGGTATCACAAATACAAGGTTTCCTCTTTTTATATTCTTTGTCTTTTACTTGTCAAAGAAGTTATCGGCTCTGTTTTTTCTACAATGTCGATGTTATTGTGACTTTTTTGCAGGAAGATGTTAAGCTGATGGAAGGTATGGGCATAGAAGCGTTCAGATTCTCTATCTCCTGGTCAAGACTTATACCTAGTAAACGCCTCTTCCTAGTTTCTTTGTTTGCAAGCAACTAAACGATATTGTATCTAACCTTTTAAAACCCTAGATGGGAGAGGACCCGTTAACCCTAAAGGTCTACTGTTTTACAAGAACCTCATTAAAGAACTACGAAGCCATGGTGAGGTTTTCTTTTTTATTAATACTTAAATTTTCCTTCTGTCTTTAATACTTTGATCCAAACTAAAGACAATTCAATATAGCTTCTAAGAGGAATTTTTGGCAAAACTATTTAACAGGAATTGAACCACACGTTACACGTTACCATTATGATCTTCCTCAGTCTCTTGAAGATGATTACGGAGGATGGATCAACCGCAAAATCATGTAAAGTAACAAAGAAGCTGATTCTGATCTAACAAAGCCAACTTTTATATTTTTATTTTGTTATATATCGCAGAGAGGACTTCACTGCTTTTGCAGATGTTTGCTTTAGAGAGTTTGGGGAGGATGTGAAGTTGTGGACACAATCAACGAAGCTACAATTTTTGCCATTGCGTCTTATGGCGAAGGAATAAAGTTTGGACATTGTACTCCTACCAATTGCTCTACCGGAAACTCTTGTACGGAAACATATATTGCAGGCCATAACATGTTGCTAGCTCATGCCTCCGCTTCAAATTTGTATAAACTAAAGTACAAGGTATACATATATATATATATATATATATATTCGCTCTTAAAATCTTTAACCAGTATGAACGTAATTCATATGATGGTGCAGAGTAAGCAGAGAGGATCCGTAGGCTTTAGTATATTTGCATTCGGGTTATCTCCTTATACAAACTCCAAGGACGATGAAATCGCAACTCAAAGAGCTAAAGCTTTCCTCTTTGGCTGGTGAGGAATATATAAGCTTTCCTTGTTTCAATAAACTTGAGGACAAAATCTGAAAAGACTTAGATTGATATATATAATTCAGGATGTTGAAGCCTTTGGTATTTGGGGACTATCCAGATGAAATGAAGAGAACCTTGGGGTCAAGACTACCGGTTTTCTCAGAGGATGAGTTGGAACAAGTGAAAGATTCATCCGACTTTATTGGAATTATTCACTACACGACTGTCTATGTCACAAACCGACCCTCACCTTCTATCTTTCCTAGAAGCACTAACAAAGTCTTCTTTGAAGACATGGGCATACATTATCCGTAAGCCTTATTTTCATCAACCGAGGTGAGGCCCTCTTGCAAATCTGCATATGTATATCTGTGTGTGTCAAAACCTCTTTGTTTGATCTAGAATCTGAAAATATTCCTTATTGAATATGCTTTTATTGAAGTTTGATTTCACTCCATGGGGTCTTGAAAGTGTTCTTGATTATCTAAAGCAGAGCTATAACAATCCTCCAATCTACGTTCTTGAAAATGGTACGCTTTATTCTATTTTTGTCTTCTTGCATGTTTTTGTCTTTTTGAAACCACACCTATTTGTTCTTAAAGATTCTTCATATCACACTAAATAAAATAAAAAAACAGGTAGACCCATGAAACACGATTCGATGCTACAAGACACACCAAGAGTTGAGTACATCCAAGCTTACATTGGTGCTGTGCTCAACGCCATCAGGTACAATTATCCTTCTTCGTCTTTTAGTTCATCATATTACTATTAGCGTTGATGTGATTTAGTGGTCCGATGTCCCACTTTCATTATGGTTTACTTGACACTCTGTTTTTGAAAAAAAATCTTCCGACATGATCAGGAACGGATCAGACACGAGAGGTTACTTTGTGTGGTCGATGGTTGATTTGTATGAGCTAGTGGGTGGATACAAGATGAGCTTTGGAATGTACCACGTGAATTTTAGCGATCCTGGTCTCAAGAGGTCTCCAAAGCTCTCCGCATCTTGGTACACTGGTTTTCTCAATGGCACAATTGATGTTGCTTCTCAGGATATTACTCAGTTGAAAAGCAACTTTTCTGGCTCTTCATCACTCTAATGTTATAAGTTATAACATTAACGACTCTGCTTCAGCTGTGATCCTGATTTAGTTTGATTTTATCTGTTATGTGCCAAAACTCAGTGAATTTGAAAATGGTGTGAGACCAAAATAAGTTGCACGGATTCTGAAACTTTATTGTTTCATTTCAATTGGCTCAAAACTTCAACATCTAGCATCCTTAACCTTATAGAGTATGAAGCAAAACGAATGCATATATGACATTCAATGTCAAATGTCAAAGTACAAACCAATTACGCATAGAAAACATACTTTTTGCATCTGTTAGCAAATCAGTTTTAACTTTTCAGGTGAAAATTATATTACGATAGTGGTAACTTTTCAGTTCTAATCTTCTATTGATCGTGGTTGTCCTATAACAACAAAGTAAACCTAATCTTACTAAGAGTCGATGGTATAGCCGAACGTAAGACCCAAGGATGATACTTATTGGCTCCTACTGTGCTGGAGCAATTTGGAGAAAAGGATCCAACAAGTGTGAGGCACTTTGTGGCCAAAATGGGTAGACAATGCAGAAATAATATCTAAAGCATAACTATGAACCTCAGACTTCCTTGACATTCGGAGAAACATTGCTGTCCACATTCCGGGTGCAAGCTTCACCGCCTCACTTAGACACCTGAATCCATTGCTCACTCTTTTCATTGTCCCTTCTTCCTGCAGATTTGAATAATAACAGTTCTTCAAAAGACTTCATTGCGGGAAAAAAAGAAAAGGGAAGGTTTTCAGTATTACTGACCCTGAGATTGACAGTCTTGTTGAAATCAAAAGCCTCTTCTTCCAGGAAAATATCGACCACTCTGATTATGTCCTGAAGAAGGAAGACCCGAACTCTCTGCCCTTTCTCTGATAATATGAACAATAGCAGATCTTCTGTGGCGGAAACTACTGAATGCATGTCAAATGATTTTAGTTCCGATGATTTCTTCAATGTTTGATCTTCTGGAGAGTCTCCTGAAGTTGCAGAAGCCTGTTCGGATATTGCTGCTACCTGGAAAGAGAGTTTGTTAGACACATTCTTCAGATTACCAAATAATGCTATAAAGAGAAGGTTTATAGGAGGGGGTACCAGGCGTTCAAGTCGATTCCACCTTATTGATCCATCATTACAAATGACAAGTTCCCTTAGTATTTTCCTCATATCTGGGCTTGGATCTGCTAATAGCCTCCCGATAACAAATGGATATGAGCTGTCGATCACTTTAAATTCTGGATCAAGAATCTTAGCTGTGCCTTCTAGTGAACCAAGGGATCTTATGACAAGAGCATAATCTGGAGGTAGCGAAAAGTTGAACTCATACATAACATCATATAATTGTTCCATCACCCCCTGTACAGCAAAAAGCAAGGATTATGGTAATTGACCCCCAATAAAGGCTTAGCCACAATCATATCTTTCATTGTATGTGTCTGTCGGGATTAATTTAACTTTCATCACAAGATGAACATACCTGGAAATCTTGTGATATTCTGGTAGTCGAACCAAATGAAGCACGCAAAGCGTTTGAAACCGCTTGTATATCGACCCCTTCAGGCAAAAATCCCAAGGAAAGGAAATCATTTGCCAAACTTAGAGAATCACGGTTGACAAAATGCACCAGCTGTAATTGCAATAGAACTAATCAAAATCTACAAAGTGATGCAAAAAAATCGCGGATGGAAAACTTATTCTTTCCCCATCTGCAATAGAACGATGCTGCATGTAGTTTATTTTTAAAGAAAAATGCAAAATCGAAAAAGAAGCTAGAAAGACCACAAGCATATAAGACATAGAAATGGAAAGAATAAACAGGAGTAGAGCTTACAATTTGAATAAGTCCCACACGGTAATGGCGTGGGATATTCCCCATCATCCCAAAGTCAAAATAAACAAGTGACCCTTCTTTAGTAGCCACAAGATTTCCTGGATGCGGATCAGCGTGAAAGAATCCAACCTCAAGAAGCTGCTTTAACGAACAGGATAAGCCCTGTGAACCAAACCAATACAAAGTTCTCAATGAAACATTTACAGGCACCTAGCCATACTAAGTCCACCCTTATCTCTCAGAATCACAAAGTTCTATCTACAGATTCATTTGTCACTTCGTGAGGGATGAACATTAAACATTTACAGGCACCTAGCTACTTTTTTACCTGATCAATTAAGTCCCTTTTATCAAGGGAAAACCTTCTTAGCTTAACTTCATCTGTTAGTTTTATGCCATCGATCCACTCCATTGTGAGCACTGCCGTGCGTGTAAAATTCCAGTAAATTTTAGGAACTTTGATGTTCTCTGCTCTGTGATTCCTGGACTTATTCCTAGGTCCAGCGTTATCGTTAATCTGCTCATTCCCTGTAAATGTTCAAAGTATTGTATTAGATCATCTTATATCAGAAGAGTGTACACAATTTTAATCAAGAGAACCTACCTAAGTCAAAACTGTATAGAGAAGCAAACCGTTCTGCATTTTTCGCCTCCCGAACGTAATCTATTTCATCAAACATATGTCTGACCTGTTCATCCAAGAGAGACATGGACACGTTCATATAGTAGAGGTAAGCAGGAAACTAGTTCGAATATTCCATATAATGACTCACCATCTCATTCACCGCCACCAAAAGATCCTTACGGGCTTTTGCGAATCGTTTCAGTTGTCCCCCGATCATTTTGAATAAAAGGGCATCACGTGTTAGAATGAGTGACATTCCAGGTCTCTGAACCTTAACAGCTACCAACTGTCCAGAATGCAGATGAGCTGCAATACTTAAGGGAAAAAATGAAACAATTAGCTTCTAGTAACTCTAAATTGAGAATAATGGAAAGGAGAATAACGGTAGAGACCAAAAGGATAAGAAAATAACCAACCACAGTTAAAAGGTATCTAACCTTTGTATACCTGACCCAGGGATGCAGCAGCAACAGGCTTAAGACTAATATCTGCAAAAAGCTTTGACACTGGAGCACCTAGTTGCTCTTCAATACATCGCATGGCAACAGTAGTTGGAAATGGAGGAATTTGGTCCTATAATCATTTAGAAAAAAAACAAATTATCCAATTACTCGAGCACAGCCACATGGATAACATAAAAGAAAGAAAGATTCCCCACCTGTAATTTTGAAAGTTCTTGGCAATATACAGATGGTAATATATCTGGTCTCGTGCTCAGCGCCTGTCCAAGCTGCAAGTCAAATGATATATTAATAACGAAGGACATCAAAGAAAAGACTATGATTAGTATGTTAGAGGAGTATTGGAATAGCACACAAGTAACATGCCTTAATGTAGAAAGGCCCCAAGCTGATAAGAGTCTCACGGAACTGCATCCAAATTGTGATAAAGCAATATCAAAATAAATTATTGGCCAAGCCATCTATCCAAAAAGTACTCTTCATGTTAACTAATTAAACAAGTACTAGAAAACAACAAATTTTCATAGATTGCAAACTTGCATACCTTGACAGCCCGTTTTCTCATATCTTGAACAAAGAGCTGCCAAAAGGCAAGCTTCACCACATGGTATGAAATGATAGCCGCTCTATACAATGCCAAAAAGGGGCCAAAACGATACACTGCAGAAAAACTTTTCGAGCTATATGCTCCAAGAGCTTGTCCAAATTCGGTTTCAAGGGATTCTCTCCGCAACTTTGCATAATCTGATGTAGGTATTCCACCATGTACGCTGGTAAAGCCTGATGAATACCTGCAAATCCATTGCCAAAACAATAAAAAATGATTAGCCCAGTAGAACATCCTGAAATCCTCGATAGGTTGTGTATCTGCAAGTTATTCAGCATGACCGAGAGAACTCACGTTCTGTGTTGTAGGCAGAATGGTGAAACCCATGTACTTGTCGTCTGTCTTGAGAACCCATTATCATTCCCTCTCGATATGTACTCCCCATGCTTGAAGTCAATAGGTTTGTTATCACGTAACGCTACAACTATAATAACAACAACAACCTCATCAACATCAAAATTTAATTTCCAAAAAAGGAAAATCTTAGCAGCATTATCATATCATATGAACCTAATTCACGTCTTCTACACCCTTGAGTTGATCTAGAACAGTAAAAACTCCACTGAAGCTAAAGCTTGTACAACCATGAGATTACAAAGCAAAGAGTAATCACTAATCAGTAATCAGCATTACAAAACTAACAGCCCAGTTTCTAAATCTCCCAAACGCAGAAATTGTATGTTCTCGTGACAATCACAAATTGCAGTAAAATCAAGTGGATTCTCGAATCAGAAATCGAGAAATTTGAACACGAAAATCATCCACACCCGTCAATTTCAACCGAATAAAACCAATAATCGCAGTCAAATGCAAGACCTATAAGGAAGAGAAGAAAAAACGCACTTCCCCGGAGAAGCGACACCCGGCGGTGATGGCGAAGAGCAACAACGACATTCCTCATCGGCTAACAACACGATCGATTCAGTCGAAAAGCATGCGATAATCCCATAGTCCGTCTGATTCACACCACTTCGTAGCTTTGTTTTTATGCACTGAAACTGTTCGATAAAATGCGTAAACGAGATCCTCCGTCCGTAGGAAGAAGAAGAAGAAGAAACTTTTTCAGAGTGTCTCTCTCTCTCCACGTAAGGGAAGCGAAAAACAGAGCCCAAGGACACCGAGTGAATTAGTCGCCACGTCCATGACACGTGATGAATTCAGAAGCAGTCGGCGTTAACTGTTTAGGCTGGACCAGCAGGCCCATAGAACTTATAGCCCGTGAAATTAAACTAAATCCGAGAAAGGATAACATTATTCTTGTTTCCCAACAGAAGTTTTAAAATTTTCAAATCGGAGAAGGGATAAATCGACGATTTCTTCTCTCTCTCACACGTAGGATATACTTTTAACCTTAGTCGTCGTCGTCTTCGTCTCCGGCAGAGCAATAAACTCCGATCCGTTTGAAAGATGGAGAAGTCAGTGGATCTAGTTCCGGCGATGGTTGTATTTCTCGCCGCAGTTCACGTCATCGCCTTGGTAACTTTTTCACTTTGTTCGTTCCTTAATGCTCTCTCTGACTCAGTCGCTCTCTGATTCGATTTTTGTTTTCGTTGATCTGATTTTTTTGCGATATTTTGGTGTGTAGGTTTACTGGATTTATAGATTGGCATCAGATCGTCCACCTCAGAGAAAAAAATCTCAGTAGAAGGAAACTTCGATTCTTCATCGATCGGTGTGTTTCGTTTTTTTTTTTTCCGATCTGTTTTGATGAGTATTTATGGAATTTGAAACTGGTGTAAGGACCTTGATTAGTTGATTATGCATACACTTTTTTAGTGTTTGATAGATTTTTTTTTTTTTTCTTCTTTTCCAATCATTGTTTCATTAGCATCATCATATAGAGATGTGTACTAAAAGTTACAAAAAAAAAAAAACAAAGTTTATTCTAAGCTAAGGAGGGGGATGTGTTCTTTTGTTCTTCGTTGGCCTTGTCCTCTCACTTTTCTCAATTGCTATAGTTCTGCAGCACCATTGATTGATTAGTTTGATTACTGCAACTAATTGATTGATTTGATTATTGGTTGGTCCTGACTCCTGTTAAGGGAAGGGGGTTTTTTTGTTGTTGTTTAGAGGGTGCCTTCCTGGTATGTTTATAGAGGAACTGTCACATTTTCGTTAGTAAAGTACAAACTTATATGGACAACAAACAAAGAAAGTTGTAAAAGGATTTGACTGATGATGATGAGTGTGACCAAAAGTAAGAAGAAGCAACTGTAGTAGATATGGTTATTAGATGTTGAGTAAGTCGACCAAAAGAAAGACCCAGACGAGGTGTGTTTTTTTTTGTTCAGTGGACTTAATATATAGTCAAAGGTCAATTCTAGTTTACACTCTAAATTTAGGGGAGTTCTTGGACTTAGGATTTTCAGATCAGATTTTTTTTTTGAGAGATTAGTGTTAATCAACGGGGAGATTAAAACTTTTGTCAAGTTAGTCAGTAAACTAGTGTGTCTTTATAGCTTTTAATATCTCAAACCAAGTCTTTTGTCGGAATTACAGAGGATTTGGTGAAGAGAATTAATGTAGATGATGACCACGTCGGCCGGGAAAAGAATACGACGACTTATCTAGTGTGTGAGACGCTGCAGTTTCACATGTGTTTCATGAGTAATGCGTGATAGATACATCTCAGTACCAAAACAACATTTCTATTTATTAACATGTTCTCTCGTACGGTATCCGTAAGACTATAAGCTCGGGGTTTAACACGTGTATCTGGACTGAACCTTGGATCCCAGATACGCCAGCCCGGCCGCCTCAAGGATTAACCGATGATAGAAATCCCTTGATTTGTGTTAACACCTTGATTGATTTCAATACAAAAAAATGGAAAATGGAACGTCTTCGGGAACTCTTTCCCCCGAAAGAAATTACCCTTATTTTGGGGATCAAACCAAGCTTAAATGCTGCGAGAGATGGGTATTCCTGGACGCTGACTAAATCTGGGAACTACACTGTTAAGTCTGGCTATGAAGCCGCGAGAGCTATCTCTCGCCCTGTTTGCGACCTCCCTTCTCAGGGGCCTAGTGTTACGACACTCAAGGCGCAAGCATGGAAGTTAAAAACATCACGAAAGCTGAAGCATTTCGTGTGGCAATGTGTGACTGGGTGTGTGGCAACATGTCAACGCCTACATTATCGCCATATTGGTAGAAATAAAGATTGTCCTAGATGTGGAGCGGAAGAAGAAACTATTAATCATATGCTATTTGAATGTCCACCAGCTCGTCAAGTGTGGGCCTTATCGACAATCCCTTCACCCTATGGTGTTTCCTTCATCTTCCCTATATAGCAACCTTGACTATCTATATGGGCGTGGCAGAGACTTTGGCGCACTCGATCAGGACTTGAGAACGTTCCCTTGGGTGATGTGGTACATCTGGAAGGCAAGAAATAAGAAAGTCTTTGAAAATATCTCTGAATCTCCACAAGAAACTTTGGAAAAAGCTACCCAAGAAGAAGAAGTATGGAGAAGAGCAAACAATAGAGACACACCACCAGTGGTGGTAGGCGCGGGCATACCTTCGATCCCAATTCCACAAGATTCCATTGTCTGCTTTATCGATGGATCTTGGCATACAGAGGTAGATAGGAGTGGACACGGTTGGATTGCGTCTATTGGTGATAGAATCTTACATATGGGGCTAAAAGGATCGCGACGTAGCCTCTCACCTTTACATGCAGAGTTGGACACACTTGTTTGGGCTATGAGGTGCTTATTGGCCTTAGACTTGGATAAAGCTCTTTTTGCTACGGATTGCTCGGATCTCCTGTTGATGACGTCTAATGTCGAAGATTGGCCAACCTTTTCCTCAGAACTGAAGGATTTTATTCATTTCAGAGATAGATTTGCTAGTTTTAGTATTAGATTTATTCCCCGAGAGGAAAATATCCGTGCCGATAAACTTGCGAAATGTGCAAGAGCACGAGGTTTCTGTTTTTCCCATGTAAGCTCGTCGGTTTCTAACTGGCTCTCTCTCGAAGAGAGTCACCTTCTGATACCTTAATATATGGGGTTTGTCCGTCAAAAAAAAAAAAAAAATCTAAGTTATGAAACGATGCCAATTATCTAAAATCCGAAAAAGGCAAAACTGTTTAACTAAATGCCATAACAATATATGTTTACTTTTGTATATAATTAATTTAGTCCATTACAGCATGAACAACATATTCTACAAAACAAATTACATAAAATGATAGATTTATATGTAAGATCCAAACGTGGTGGGTGAGTCAACCCGTTTATGTGTGCTGGCCTCTGGATGCCATGATAACAACAAAAACAACTACCTTTTTCCAAAATTGTTTATGGTCCAATGTCACCGTTAGTAAATCGTGTTAGTCACACATTTATGATACGAGTCAGTGTAATGAATATTTGTCAGAATAAAGCAACATATGCTATCTTCTTTTCTCCATCACATATACTATTTCCAAGTTGTAGCCAGCCACAACAACCACAGAAAGAGAGAGAGAGAGAGAGAGAGAGAGAGAAAGAACAAGCCATGAACCAAACCGAAACCTCCACCGACGATAAAAACACCAAACCAGCCTCATGGACAACGGAAACAATCAACGGTGGATCCTTCCGCCACGTTGACCTCGACACCGGAACCAACGGCTGGGCAACACCACCAGGTAACGTCTTCCCTCTCCGTTCCCAAAACTACTTCACCACCAAACAAAAAACTCCCGGCGGAGACTACCTCCTCTCTCCCGCCGGCGTAGACTGGCTCAAATCCACAAAAAAACTAGACCACGTGCTCTCTCGTCCAGAGAACCGTGTAACACACGCAACCAAAACCTCTCAATCTCCAAACAGTTTCATCTTCGCTATAAATATCCAGATCCCAAGAAAAGAACACTACTACCACAGCTTGGTCATCTACTTCGCAACACAAGAACCGATCTCTTCAGACTCGCTCCTCCACAAGCTAATCAACGAGGATGACACGTTTCGTGACGAGAGGTTCAAGATTGTTAGCAACGTTGTGAAAGGTCCTTGGGTTGCTAAAGCAGCGGCTGGCAAGTTCGGTGCGTTCGTTGCTGGCAAAGCTGTCAAGTGTAGCTATCACAGAGGAGATAACTATTTTGAGATAGATATTGATATAAGTAGCTCGGCGATCTTGACGACGCTTGTTAGGTTTATGTTGGGGTATGTTACGAATTTGACGATTGATATGGGTTTTGTTGTGGAGGCGCAAACGGAGGATGAGTTGCCGGAGAGATTGATCGGTGGTGTTAGGATTTGTCATATGGAGTTATCCTCTCTGCCTTCTTGGTTGATGATGATGATGATGAGAAGAAGGATGATGATATGCAACAACGGCGAAGATTGATGGGTGCGGCGGAAGGATACGGCGAGAATAATGTGATTTGAGATTTGAACTAAGTCAAATGTTTTTATTATTAAATAAATTGATTTGAGTTATAGAAAGATAGTTTAATATTTCAGTTTTTTTGTTTCCACGATGAGAACAAGGTTTGAGATTCTTTTTTGTGTTTGACTTTGTTTTGTGGACTAAAGAAAATTTTCTTTAGGGATTAATTTTGAAATGAGTTTTGAGTTAGAAGAAATGAGGGAAAATTCAAAATGGTGTGTTTCACACCCTCATTTTTTGTATACAAAGTGACGTGATTTTTATTTAATGGAATGTTACCTCATCGTTTTTCTTGCCACAATGTCGTTTTTGAGTCATTGATTTTTAAGGTTGACAAAAATTTTAATAAGAATTTATATTGGTTTCTGCTCAAAACAATTTTTGGATAGTAATTTTGATGAGTTAAGGTGAAAAATACCATTTTAAAAGGTTGGGTTTGAAATACACAATTTTTTCCAGAAAAGAAATAGACAAAAGTGTATGTAGTTTCAATTTGGTTACTTGATAGCTTGTTCTGCTACTAACTTTTCAAGAGCATATTACGGACAGACATGTCCGAGCAAAGGCAACGAGTGTTCGCCACTTTGGGGATGTTGTGGGCTTTAAGTCCACGAAATGGACTATCATATTGGTATCAAAATGAACATAATTAAAACAAATGGATTCTGACTTTGATGATGTGGATATGGTTGGGAACACAGTTAGAGCTGTCAAAACGGACGGGCTGTCCATGGGCGGACCATGTCCAATTCATTATGGACCGGTTATGGACAAGCCCATAATTGAAACGGACTTAAGTGGGCATGGACAACAAAGTCCACGGACAAAACGGGCGTGGACAACTTGGACATTGGGCGGCCCATTGGACAAATAATTCTAGGTCAAAATTGATTTGGGGGAAATCGTAAAACACATTTTTCATTTTCTTCTAACTTTGTCGGTGATTTTCTTCTAACGAATTTTACAAAATTTGTTATATTGTTGTCCAATGGACGCCCATGGGCAGCCCATAAAAATATGGGCATAAGTGGGCTTGGTCGTTAATGGACCGGACGTTAATGGACACGGACAGCTATTTGTCCAAAATCAAATTGGACAATGTTAGACGGGTCAAAATGGACGTGGACAGCCCATTTTGACCGCTTCCATTTTGACAGCTCTAAACACAGTACGTGCATCTCTTTTGCAACCTTCGACCGCTTTCCAGTCTGGTAAAGAGTAAAGTTAACCGCTTTTATTTAGTAATACTTTAATAAATCTTATCTAAGGTTTGCATCTATCAGTCCTAAGATCAAATCTATTAGGGTTGCTGATATAAATATTTTTATTAAAAAAATAATAAATAGTAGAGACAATTCTCAAAAGAAATAAGACAGATATTCTCACAATGGATTGGCATTTACCCATTCTAGAGGAGTATATGGATCCAGCAGATATTCCGCTTATTCAGAGTCTGGCGGTTAGTAAGTCAATTCGATCGAATAGACTGATTTGGCATTATACTAAGTCCGGTAAGTATTCCGTGAAATCTGGTTATAGGCTATCATGAGAAATTCAGAAGGAAGCAGAGTTTGGGCCATCGTGTACCGTTTTACGGGCACAAGCTTGGAAACTTGAGGTCCCCTCTAAGGTTCAGCATTTTTCTGGCAGGTGGCCTCTGGTAGCCTCCCTGTTAAGGAACGGATCGCTCATCGGGGCGTACGGTGTGATGTTACGTGTCAACGGTGTGGCTCTGCGGTCGAGTCTATTAATCACGCTCTTTTTGAGTGTGAACGATCCCGTTTGGTTTGGGAGCTATTGCCGATACATCTTTCTTCGTCTGGTTTTCCGGATGGATCAGTGTATTCAAACTTAGATTTCTTATACTCTAAGGTTTTTTCAGGTTCCGGGGGTGTGAGTACTGGTTATTTGTTGCCATGGATATTGTGGACTATTTGGAAAGATAGGAATAAAAAGGTTTTTTCAGGGAGTTGAGGATGAGCCAATTGATATTATAAATCAAGCGTCAAACGATAAACTCTTGTGGGAGGAGGCAAAGTCCTTCTCTGGGAATTTATTGCCTCCCCAGCCGGCTCCGGAGGAAAGGGTTGTTTCTGTTCGTTGTCAGGTTGATGGTTCCTGGAAAGGTTCCGACCCTTTAGAGGGCGTGGGATGGTGGTATGGGACTCAGGATGATAAGACGCTACTTTTGGGAGCTTGTAGTCGTCGTCGTAGTCCCTCTTCCCTTCATTCGGAATTTAATGCCTTGCTTTGGGCTATGGAGTCTCTTCGAACGGCAGGGATTGATTGTCAGGATTTCGAGTCAAATAGCGCTGAACTGGTGGCGATGGTGCAGGCTCCGGACGACTGGCCAGCTTTCTCACACGTATTGGAAGATTTCCATTCCCTCAGATCATCTTACCCTGCCTTCACCCTGACACAAATTCCGCGAACGTCAAACGTCCGAGCTGACTGTCTTGCTCGTTCTTCTAGACCTTTAGTTTCTGCATCTGCTTTTGTAAACTCTTTTGCTCTAGATTGAGCAACCAATTTTGGAGTTACTTTTTAATTTATTTTATTGTTAGGTTGAATAAAAAAAAAAAAAAAGACAGATGTCATTTATTCAATGTAACAGATATTAAAAAATAAATAAAAAAAATCTGTATATATTTTTTTTATTTTTGAGAAACTTTCACCGTTACTCCCAGTAAAAATGCCCAAAGGACCTTAGTTAGTTTGGTGCACGTAATGTCGACTTGTCATCGCGATAAGCTGTGAAGTTTTATTGAACTGATAGAGCGATACATTAAAAAGAAGCTATTTCTTGAACATGAAAGTAACGGCAGATCCGTAAGGAAAGCCATAATCACATATACTTCCTCTCTTGTTGGGGTAACCTGGAAAGTCCCATTGGTCAAATTTCATTTGCTTGATTAAACGCAAACCCTCTTCTTCAGCTAGAGCTTTTATATCCCACTTGTTAAATGGGCATATGTTACGAATAATATGAATCTCTCCATCTTCGTCTTTCAACATCTCTTTTGCACTCTCCATAAATCCTCCTAATACCCCATGGTGTTTCCTGTGATTTTTATACACAAATGTTCAATATTATATCAAAGAATTATATTAAATAGGGAACATTCTGTGTTTATATATAACTGATCTGTTTTTTTACAGAATATAATTGATGATCTTCATAAACATTTTAAAACATATACTTAAGAGTTAAGAGATAATCTAAAAATCTTAAAGAATATGGTAACTTGCTGAGGCATTCCTCTATTTATGATGCAATCTATATAAATATTATACATATATTTTAAATTATCTATATGAAAGCGATTCCAAACATGAATACGAAGTTACGAACATCCTAAGTTTTGCATCAAATCTCGAGATCATGATTCCAAAAATCTTTCGATATGATGAGAGAGAAAAACCTTACCCTGCATGAGGAAAATGAAAGAGGATAACATCGTATCGAGCTAGACGATTGTCTGAGGTGATGGAGTGTACGCTAACACCACGGACCACGGTGCACCCAAGTCTCTCCAACTCTTCCACGTTCGCTTTCCCATTGTTGTAATTACGCCCTAGCTCCTCTACCATACACAACATTAATCACCAAATTTGATAAGCTAAAGTTTCTGTTTGCTTGTGGTGAATAAATGTTATATGATAACAACAACAATATTTATCAGATGATTAATAATGTTTTACTACGTATACTACCTCGAATATCAAGAGATGTTGCAGTGATGTTGATGGCAGGACCAAAAGCTTTGGCCAGAGACAAAGAAAATGAAAAATCTCCTTCTCCGACCACAAGTATTTGCTTATCGCTGAACCTTAACTTTTCAGATTCCTGAATATCCATTTCAACATCTGATGGCGTGTCTTTTCAAGCAACACCATGTCCTTATATACACATATAAATGCTTGAGTCAAATTAAGAGAGTTTTAGTGTTAAATGTTTGGTTTTGTATCAGTTTCTTCGAACTTTGTGATCATTTATATATTTTGAAGACCTTTCATATTCTATAAAGAATTGATTAGTGTCAAACTTCTTCTGTAATTCTCTTTGTTCAAAAATATTATTACGGGTTAGGTTTGTTTAATCTTTACTTTAGTTTGGTTAAGGATCATGAATGTTATTTTGTCCCTAATATGATTATCATATACTACTACGTGACTTGCTCGTTTTACATATTCCTCTTCTAGCTAGTGATGAAGTTATACAGTATGTAGAAAAGGGAAAAGTCAAAAGTATTAATGAAGTATTATGTTCGTTATGGTGACTAATTACAATTTTTGTTTCTATATGAATCAAAAAAACCTTTTAATTCAATTAAAACGTTTCAATATTTTCAGTTAAAATTGTCAAAAAAAAAAAAAAAAAAAAAAAA
>NC_025704.1:16244146-16252780 GCF_000633955.1 Camelina sativa
TTAGAGAAGAATGTTCTTAGCAAATTAGCAAGAGACAACAAACAGAGATGTGTGTGTTGTGTTTGGTCAAACATTTTAGCAGCAAAAGCTTGACCTTTTCCATTTCGTCTCTCTCTCTGATCTGAGTTTTATCCTTTCATTTATCTTTTTTGTATCTTCTAAATTTAATGGGGGTATTTTTATGTTTCATACCAAAACAGGTCAACGAAGTTTCATGTGTGCCAATTTCATTCTTGTTTTTTTGAGCTTTGAATTCAAGATTCATCGTTTTTGATTCCCAAATCTTTGATTATTTTGCTTTACATCAAAAGATTCATCCTTTTTCTTATGATCTGAGTTCAATCCAGTCCAAGAAGTACCCACTTCAGTCAACTCTGTTCCTCGGATCTTTTTTTTTGCAGACCAAACCCACATCACATTTGAGCTAAAAACAGAGTCAAATCTTGAATCTTTCACTCCTTACAGAAGAACTAGTTATGCTAGTAGAAGAGCAAAAACTTGACAACGGCGGATACGTACGTGTGGTCGAAGGAGGAGAAAGCCATTTTCATAATGTCTAAAGATGTTGGCCTCAGAGCTTCACTGGAGCTTTGTTCTTGGTGTGGTCTCACTGTACGGAGTAAACCAAGGTCTTGGACTCTTGGTGGCTCATTGAGTCGTGTAGCTACAGAGTATTACATGAAATATGTTCAATAAGGTTCAGCCTTCTGAATCTGCATATCCAGCGCATCCCACATAAGCGGCTGTTTTTATTCTAGCTGTGTTTGTTGCCAGAGTCTGGCCTCTAGGACCGTTTTGACGATGTCATCCGATTCAGAGCATGGCTGAGCCGATTATAGACAAACAAAGATGTGTTGTTTTGCATCAAAGTCACCATAAAAAACCTAATAATTTGATACTTCATTAATACTTTTGACTTTTCTTTTTCTTACATAAGAATGTTTTGGTCAAACATTTAGTTCCTGACCTTTTCTTTGGTAATTTTTATCCTTTCATTTCTGATCTAATGTCATTTTCTATATCTTCTTCTTCTTCTTCAGACCAAACACACATCAAAAGTTTCAACATTAAGCTCGAAACGAACTCTAATCTTGTTTTTTTTCCTTCCTTAATAGAACCAGAGATGGAAGTAGAAGAGCAAAGCGAAAGTAAATTACGTAATGTGGCGTGTGGTCCGGTGCGGTGGCTAAAGATGTTGGCCTTAAAGCTTCACTGGACCTTTGTGTTTGGTGGCGTCACAATTTATGGAATAAACCAAGGGTTTGGTTACTCATTCGGTACAGTAGCTACAGAGTATTACATGAAAGATGTTCAAAAGGTTCAGCCTTCTGAATATCAAAGTATCAATGTAATCATTAAGATTCCATGGATCATTAAGCCTCTTTGGGGCATTCTCACTGATGTTCTTCCCATCTCTGGTTTCCACAGAAGACCTTATTTCATCTTAGCCGGTAAATGTCACTCGAAATCGGAACAAATCCTCAGCAACTGTCTCATTAATTATATGTTTTGTACTGTGTGTCTTTGTAGGGTGCTTGGAGTGGTTTCTTTCTTGTCCATATCGCTTCAGAGTAATCTACACCTTTACTTGGCAATATTGTTGATGACAATATCAAGTGCTGGAATGGCGATAGCCGATGTGACCATTGACGCTTGCACTGCTTCCAACAGTAGAAAACACGATTCTCTTGTATCGGATATGCAGAGCTTATGTAGCTTAAGCACCTCCGTTGGAGCACTTGTTGTTTTGTTTATGATTGGTATCTTAATTCATCTTGTTGTCTCCAAGGTTAGCGAACCGTTTGCTGTGACTTTTTCCATTTGGTGATTCCTCTCTAATGTTTTGTTTTGTTTGCCTTCTGACATTATAGGGCGTGTTTGGCTTGCTGACATTTCCATTTGCATTAGTAACTGTAGTCGGTATCGTGTTTATTGAGGACCCTCATGAACAGGAATTCAATACATTCACCGATGCATGGAACGCCTTGTGTAGGAGGATGAAGCGCTCAGAAGTGTGGCGTCCGAGTTTGTATATATACATTTCCCTTGCTTTTGGTGTGAACATTCATGAAGATCTTTTCTATTGGTTCACAGATTCAAAGGATGGTCCTTCGTTTGGTCAGGTAATCCCAAAACATGCAGCTTCAATCTTTCAAACCCCACCCGAAAATGCCTAATAATATATATATACATATATATATATATATATACTAGTGTTACGCGTGAGTTCTTACATAATCACTATTATATTTTGAAAAATTATATAAATTAACATGTTTTATTATGTTTTTTCGTTGTACAACAAAATTAAAAGACTACGTAGCATGGATTTAAATAAAGTAAAGAAATTAAATTTTATTTTGATGATAATATTTAGTGCAATTAAGTCATATTGTATCTTACATGTCATATGTCATATATTTTTGTAGTTGTAGTCAATAGTCATATTTCAAAATCATTGTGATATATATTTTCATAAATTTATTTTGTGGTGATAGCTATACTATTTTGTGGTGATATATATTTTCATAAATTTATTTAGTTATGCATATTTTTTTATTTATTTATGGTGATAGCTTGAAGAAATTTAAAATGTTTCAGTTAAAAAAAAAAATCAAAATAATAAATAGTAGGTTTGCAGTGTCTCATACATATATAACTAAGTGAGTCTAACCATAGATTCTTAGACTACTACATTTCCATAAAAAAACAATAAAAAAACAGCAACTACTTTATTAGGTTATTATCTTAAAGTCTTTAATTGTGTATGGACTTTGATTTATATGAAATGATAATGTTTCATATAGAAAAAAAATAATTAAACTATATATCATATATTACATGTATATCCTATTCAAATAAACTGACACTTTTATTAAGTTAAGATATCATTTGTTAAATCAAGAAAAAATAATGATATTCTAGAATTTATAAATTATGTGAGATTTGAAGTATGAGGCCATGAAGGTTATAGTATTAAGGATAAATCATGATCCATTGTAAAAAGATAATTATAAAAATATTAACATTGTAAAAAAAAATACAAAGTTTTTTGAAATAATTATAAAGAGATTATTTATATATATATATATATATATAATTCGAAATTATATTATTATTTACTTATTTTTAATTTTGAGTGATTATTTCTTCAAAAAAATATAAAAAAGGGATTACCGAAAATATACAGTTATTTATTAATACTAAATTTTGTAAATACTCATTTCTATATAAACATAGATCGTCTCATATTTAAATAATTTATTCAAAAACACTGCTTTCAACTTTGTTTTGATTGAGAATTTTATTTTAATGGGAGGGTAATTTTTTCTTATTTTTTTAAACTAAAATTTTCTCCTACTTTCTCCTTTTTCAATTGGGAATATGTAAGATTAATATGTTGACACAAAAAAATATTAATATATGCATCTTCTTTTCCTAATACTGTATTTTAAAATTTATTGTAGTATTTTTTTATTGTTTTATTTAATTTATATTTTCATCTTTGAATTATTTGGAATTCATATATTATCGTGCTTATAATTTTTATTATTTTTTTAATTATGCCAAATTAAATTTCTTGTAATTTCTCAACCTTGATTGGTTGGTCATAACCCTTTGTTTTTTTTTGCAAACATAATTGTTACCATTATTCATTCAATCCCAAAGGGAGATAACGTGTAGAAGCTCATCAACCTAATGGATGGATAGAATAGGCTAATCAAACACAAGCTTACAACAAACATAGATAGGTAGATTGGAAAAACATAAATCGTTGTTGATAGATCCATAAGAGCTCAAAGACAGTGATACCCTGTTTTGCGGAAAGGTTTAAAAGAATTGATTTGGCCACATATGTCACTAAAATGCACTTATTTTTTCGATCAAGGGTCCTGAGAGAACTTCATGATGGGTGACCTTCGTGGAAGTGATTGTCGGAACTGCGCGAGTCGGGACAAAACACAGGAAAATATAATTAGTTGATTTATAGGGTCGGTAAACAAGTTTTCAAAGCCTCCCAGACGTGGCCATCGAATATGGGTGGGTGCACGGGACAGGAATAGATGTAGAGCCCACTTAGGAAGGTGGGTCCATGGACCGAGAGTGGATATGGCTCACCTAGCAAGGTAGCGGTTGAGGCGTTACAGAGACAAATGCTACATCATGGTGTGTCAAAAACACATCCAGGGATACCCTGGGAAATTTAACATTAGTTACTATCAAAAAATTTTGTGACGTTAAGAAAGATGTTTTTACTTTCATTGGTTGTCAGAGCAAGCCATTTTGAGATAGCAAAAAGACGTGAACATTTTCTCTCCAGACAGGAGGAGGGCAAAGCCAAGGTTCTCTCTATGGTGGAGAAGGTTGGACACAAGATTATCTCCCCAAGGGAGGAAGGTGGAGGAGGTTGGACGCAAGATTATCTCCCCAAGGGAGGAAGGCATAGCTAAGACGTGAACATGTTCTCTCCACACAGGAGGAGAGCAGAGCCGAGGTTCTCTCTATGTTGGAGAAGGTTGGACAGAAGGTTCTCTCTATAAAGAATGAGGGCGGAGCTGAATTTTTCTCCATGGTGGTCATACACTATTGTGATGATACATCATTGATTAGTATATTATGTAATATATTTTTTATTCAGAATGTTTTTTGAGCCAACAATTTTAGTAATTAAAAATTGTTCGCTTAATGTGTTCATTTAAACATTTTCTAGGTGGTAATAAAGAATATATTTGTAACATAAAGTTTATTTAGGCGTAAAAATGCACTTTTAATAGTAACATACATAAAAGATTTGTAAATAGATATTAATCAGTGTATAATAACGAAAAATAAAATTTATTAATAACGTACAACAAACACCAAACACCATCCACTACAAGAAAATCTGTGTTTTGAGACTACTATTTGTGATCACATTAACGGTCACAAAAAATTAGCGACCAAGCCATTTTGAGATAGCAAAAAGACGTGAACATTTTCTCTCCAGACAGGAGGAGGGCAAAGCCAAGGTTCTCTCTATGGTGGAGAAGGTTGGACACAAGATTATCTCCCCAAGGGAGGAAGGTGGAGGAGGTTGGACGCAAGATTATCTCCCCAAGGGAGGAAGGCATAGCTAAGACGTGAACATGTTCTCTCCACACAGGAGGAGAGCAGAGCCGAGGTTCTCTCTATGTTGGAGAAGGTTGGACAGAAGGTTCTCTCTATAAAGAATGAGGGCGGAGCTGAATTTTTCTCCATGGTGGTCATACACTATTGTGATGATACATCATTGATTAGTATATTATGTAATATACTTTTTATTCAGAATGTTTTTTGAGCCAACAATTTTAGTAATTAAAAATTGTTCGCTTAATGTGTTCATTTAAACATTTTCTAGGCGGTAATAAAGAATATATTTGTAACATAAAGTTTATTTAGGCGTAAAAATGCACTTTTAATAGTAACATACATAAAAGATTTGTAAATAGATATTAATCAGTGTATAATAACGAAAAATAAAATTTATTAATAACGTACAACAAACACCAAACACCATCCACTACAAGAAAATCTGTGTTTTGAGACTACTATTTGTGATCACATTAACGGTCACAAAAAATTAGCGACCGTTTTGTGACCGTTTTGCTACTATAACACAACATAAGCAAATTTTGTCGCTAAATGGTCCTAAATATGCGACTAATAAAGATAGTTGCTAAGGCGTTGCTCATTTGCGACTAAACTAAGACTACTATAAAAACACTATAGCACGAGTCGCGAAACAGTCGCAAACAGCGACGAGTTAGCGGCTATCATTGACGTCGTTAATTTTGGTCGCAATTTTGTTACAAAATTGCAACGGAATTGTAACTATCTGTATCAGTTATAACTTCGTTGTAAAGTAGTCATAAGTAAAAGTTAGTTAAAAACGTGGAAAATGTTGAGGATAGGTGGTGTACCGTACTTTGCCGACATATAATTGTAGTTCCTAAGTGGTCGTAAAAAGGTGGCAAATGAGTTGTAAAATGATCACATATTTGTGACTCTTATATGGTAGTCGCAAAATGGTGATAATATTATCCCTATATAAGCCACCGCTCACTCCTCTCATTTCTCACACCTCTCATTTCCATTATTTGGTACAAGAAAAAAAAAGCAAAAAAAATAGAGAAAGAAAAAAGGAGAGAAAAAAAAGAGAGAAGAAAAAAAGTGAGAAAAAAGAAGAGAAGAAAAATGTGGAATTATTCACGGAGTGGATGTACAACAGGATCAATCCAGAGACGAATCATATCTCGAAGGCATTTTTGGAGGGGGTAGATCAGTTCATAGTTTTTGCAAGTAACCAGTCATCAGGACATAACAGTGGAGGTAGGTTTCTTTGCCCTTGTAATGTATAATACCAATTATATTTGGTCTTAAATATAAATATAAATAAAATATTGTATGTCATATAAAGTTAATTGAAAAAAATACACTAAAATTAGTAAAGAGAAAATGACACACGTTGCAAGAAGAGAGTGGCAAATGGCAACTTCTTAGAGAAAAAGAAAATCATTATTTTGGACTATATACTACACAAATTAAAGAATAAATTAAACATCTTATAAGTATAATATCAAATTATATTTTGTTCTAAATATAAATATAAACTAGGTAGTAATCCGTGCTATAGCACGGACAAAATATTTTCATAACTATATAATTTAAGTATTTGTACAATATTGTTATGAAATCCAAATATTGGATTTCAGTTTGGTTTTTATTTTGATTATTACCCGTATATAACTTAGACGTATCTACTTTGGAACAGGAAACACGTCTCTTCCAGTCCCGTCCCGTTTTATTATGTCCCGGTCTGAAAGTACCCGTTCCAAAGTGGCTAGTTACTTCATGAAATATATAAAGTCTCCATTTGAATATTTAATTTACATTTAGTTAGTAAAAAATATAATTTTAAAAAACTCTCAAAATATTTTCAAAAATTCTCAAATACTTTTTTTTGTGTGTGGAATAGTTAGTAATTTATTTGACAATCGATAATAGGGTTGTTTATAGGAAATGGTGATTAGTCGGCATAGTATTTAACCTATGGGATATGGCACAACAATTTGTTTTCTGCGTAATCATTTTAAATATATATAATATTTTAATTTGGATGGTGTTAACAAAATAATAAAATGATAATTACCCTTGTTATAGCACCAAGTTAATAATATATTAAACTTCTATCAATATCGATCCAAACAATCTCGCCATATAACCAACGACGGACCTAGTAAAACGTTAGGAGGGTCAGATGACCTCCCTAATATTTAAAATTTGTGATTAGAATTCCTAAATATTTGATTTACATCTAGTTAGTAAAAATTATAATTCACAAAAACTCTCAAAATATTTTCAAAAATACTCAATTTTGTTTTTGTAGAATATTTTGTAATTTATTTGACAGAGTCTTACACAAAATTATTTATCCTGCAAAAAACAAAAACATATATATCAAAGAACATAGATATCAAATTATTTAAAATGTAAATCAGAAAGAAAAGAGTAGCATATATAGAAAAAAGAAAACATTAAGCATGAAATATATATAGAGCGTAAATATATATGATGTGTTTTAGTAACAAACTTTGAAACAAATATAAAACATATAAAAAATCTTCAACTTAAAAAATATTATGTAAGATCGAGTAAACAATGATAAGAAGTAACACTAACTTTCAGGGGGTAGCTATGACAAACGCCTCAATAGGACTAACATTTGTCTTATCCCGAAAGTAGAGAAACCGACCCGGATGACTGAATGGCGCCCCATTAGTCTATGTAACGTTGGGTACAAGATTATTTCGAAAATCTTATGTCAGCGGTTGCGAAAGTTTTTGCCAGCTTTAATTTCTGAGATACAATCGGCGTTTGTCGAAGGCCGTTTAATCACGGATAATATTTTGATTGCTCAGGAAATGTTTCACGGTCTTCGAACTAATCCCTCTTGTAAGGGCAAGTTCATGGCCATCAAAATAGATATGAGTAAGGCCTATGATCGGGTAGAATGGTCCTTTATTGATTCCTTACTACGAAAATTTGGTTTTTGTGAAAAATAGATTTCCTGGATCATGTGGTGCGTGACATCAGTGGAATATAGTGTCTTATTAAATGGTCAACCCCATGGATTCATAATACCGTCAAGAGGACTCCGTCAAGGAGACCCCTTGTCACCTTATCTCTTTATCCTCTGTACTGAGGTCCTTATTGCAAATTTACAGAAAGCGGAACGATCTAAGCTTATTACGGGTATCAAGGTTTCCACTGCATGTCCGGCGATTTGACGTTTACTGTTTGCAGATGATAGTCTGTTTTTCTGTCGGTAGGAAAAGTGTGAAGTTATTTTGGGGATTCTTAGGCAATATGAGAGGACTTCTGGACAGAGGATAAACTTCCAGAAGTCTTCCGTTCAATTTGGACATACAGTAGATGCGGATGTGCGTGAAGATTTAAAAGATATCCTGGGGATTACCACTTTAGGTGGTATGAATTCTTATTTGGGAATTCCGGAAAGCCTTGGTGGATCGAAAACCAAAATTTTCTCTTTCGTCCAAGATCGGTTACAAAAACGGGCTGGGGGTTGGCCTGCCAGGTTACTATCGCGGGGGGGGG
>NC_025704.1:16253157-16258728 GCF_000633955.1 Camelina sativa
CGGTCGCGACCGCTGTCCCTACCTTTGTTATGTCCTGCTTCAGAATCCCCAAGACAGTTACACGGAAACTGACGAGTGCCATCTCCAACTTCTGGTGGAGCTCCTCGGGAGAAACTCGGGGTCTACATTGGATCGCCTGGGACAGATTGTGTGTCGATAAAATGGAGGGAGGCTTGGGGTTTAGGTGCCTGGACGATTTTAATACCGCACTGTTGGCTAAAAAACTTTGGCGGTTGATTTCAGTTCCAGATTCACTATTTGCAAAGGTTTTCAAAGGACGATATTATAGGCATTCGGATCCATTAGATCCTATTAAATTGTACTCTCCATTCTATGGATGGCGAAGTATGATTTCTGCTCGCTCTCTGGTGAATAAAGGACTCATTAAACGGGAAGGAACGGGGGCCTCCATTTCAGTATGGTCTGACCCTTGGATACCTGCTCAATCTCCGAGACCAGCATTGCGTTCAGGATCGCCTGTCGATCCAACGCTTAGAGTTGAAAATTTCATTGACAGGACTTCACGTTCCTGGGATCTGGCATTACTTTCGGCTGCTTTCGAGCCGGAGGATGTAGCCCTTATTTCTGCTTTACCTCTTGGTAATCTTACCACACCGGATAGCTTGGGATGGCATCTAACTAAAACCGGTAGCTATACTGTTAAATCTGGATATCAGGCATTGCGGCAGAAACCAGAGAGTGGTCTTCCCATTTCTGGTCCCAATATTATCCCACTTCAGGCATTTGTCTGGCAGATTAGGTGTCCACAAAAACTCAGACATTTCTTATGGCAAGCAATAACGGGTTGCATGGCGACAACAGAATTTACGACGTCGTGGATTAAGTTGTGGTATGGATTGCGAAATTTTTGGGGAGACGGAGGAGACAGTCAACCACGCTCTTTTCTTATGCCCTCCGGCTAGGCAGGTGTGGGGATTGTCCCAATTTCCGACTTCTACGGGCTGCTTCCCATCGGAGTCTATACATACTAATATGGATTCCTTATTTTGGAGGCTTCAAGACATTCCTTCGGTGGAAATATTTCCGTGGGTTTTATGGTATATCTGGAAGGCTCGGAATGATAAACTATTTAGCAACTTGGATTCCAATCCGGTAGCAATTTTACGGATAGCAGAGGAGGAATCCAGGCTTTGGTCTGCAGCTCAGGAAGACCTATCCAGATCCCTCTCTACTGATGTCCCTCGGCCTCAACCCAGATCATGGTTATGAGTCTAGTTATAGATGCTTTGTAGATGGATCTTGGAAGGCGACTGATCAGCTTATGGGTAGAGGATGGTATTGTATTTCTCCTGCCAGAGAATCTCCCACCATGAGTGCATCTAATTCTCGCCGTAGCTTGTCACCGCTTCACGCAGAGGTATAAGCTCTTATCTGGGCAATGAGGTGTATGATTGGTGCTGACAACGAGAAAGTCATCTTTCTCACAGACTGTTCTGATTTGGTGAAGATGGTGTCTTCACCTTCCGAGTGGCCTGCTTTCAAGACATATCTGGACGCTATTGATGAAGATAAAGGTGAATTCCTTTCATTCTCTCTCGTTTAGATACCAAGATCACAGAATGGTAGAGCGGACAAACTAGTGCATCGTGCTAGAGTGGAATCGCTTCCAATTACCCTTGTGAACAACTTTCCGTCTAATTGGCTCGTTTGAGTCAATCTTGTAACTTGCTGGCAAAAAAAAAAAAGTAACACTAACTTCCAAATTACAGAAATATAGCTCCCATTCTACTTATCACTAGATTTGGACCCGTGCTACAGCACGAGTTGAAATACATTTTATTATTTTTAAAATATTATATATGTAATTGTATATAATATTATTTGGATGCAACTCATGCAAATAATTTTTTTGTAAATATTATTCATGAAATGTAAATGTATTATGTAAGTCTTATATTGTTAATTTTAACCCGTGTTAGAGTATATAAAATTATTAATCCGTGCTAGAGTGTGTCCAGCAGCTTTCGTGCTAGAGTATATAAAAATTTAACTCGTGCTTGAGTTTGTAAGTCTTAAAATTATAATATACAAAATTCAATCTGTGCTCTAGCATGGTCCTAATTTTTATTGAACGTTATGGTTTATCAATAAAATCTGTGGAAAGTAAATTTCTAATATTGTGTTTAAAGATCTTTGGAAACAACTTGATATATGACTAAAATCTTCTGAAAATACAGTTTGAAAGATCCATGATTTTATTTATTACCATTAATATATCAATTATCAATTTGGAATATCTCCAATTAAGGTTGCACCCAATATTTAGGTGTAACCATTAATATATGAATTAATCTATAACCTATCTATAACCTATTTGTAATCATTTATAATTAATTAAAAATATAAAGTCTACAAAAACTATATTGTGTACTTCTTTTTATTAAAAAGGAGATCATTTGAAATAACTCCGCGATTATAATTTTAAATTAAATAATATAATTTAATCACTATAATATAAACTATATTGTGTACTTCTCTTTATTTTATATTATAATATAAATAATATAAACTATGTTATGTACTTTTCTTTTATTAAAAAGAAGATAATTTGAAATAACCATGTTGTGATCTTCATGATATATTTGCTCCACGGTTTATGAATTTATTATTTATTATCTATATACTCCACGATTTATGGATTTATTATTTATTATCTATATATAAAGAGTTATCTTATGAAGAGTATATGGTTAATGTATATCTTATATATAACCTATTAGTATGCATTTGTAACCATTTATATTTTTTATAAAGTTTACAAAACTTAAGTTGTGTACTTCCCTTTTATTAAAAGGGGGATTTTTATGTCATAAAAAATGACAGCATTAGAACAATGAAAATGAATAATAAAGTTTTCTATCTTTATTCTTAAAAGTAAAATCGCATAATAAATTATTCAAAGTAAACTGACTAAAAATATGGTAATGTGGTCTACGTCCCATGTAATCACATCTCAAAAACTCAATCAAATATATGAGCAAAATTAGATATATATACATTGATTTTTAATTAAGTATATTGGAGACTGCATTGATAATACCCATAGTTTTCCAACTATGTCGGATCATAATCTATAATATAAAAATTAGGTCAGTTGTTGAAAAAAAGTTATAAAAAATAAAATAGAATAAACAAAAGTTAACTAAAAGAACTATAAAAGCTCAATTGTACAAAAAGTCAAAAAAGTTAAACAATGTGTATCAAGGGCTGAAATAATATTTCTTTATATAGATGAATGAAGAGTACTCAATTTTAGCTTTAACAAAAATTCTAAACAAATATATTAAAATATATTACGAAGATTGGTAATTAAATTTCTAAGATTGTCAAAATAAAATGAAGGGAATTATAACTTGTTAATTGAAACTATAACTGGTAAATTTTAAAAATAAAATTTCAGATATGATTTCAGCACAAATTGGTAACTCATATTATAATTGGTAAGAATTAAAGCTATTTTTTAGGGAATTATTCAAGTTGAATTTTTTTTGTATTATAAATCGGGATACAAATATAGCAACCACTTTAAGATTTGTATCCCTACTTAATCACATTTCCATAATTTTCGTTTTGTTTTAGTTACAAAAATATTTAATCTATGGCAAAAATGTAATCCTTACATTTAAGCATAATAAATCACGTTATATGAGAAATAATTGTAGCAATTAATACTTGCATAATCATTAGTGTACTTTCCAGTTTCCATGATAATAATAGCATATTTTCTAAAATTTTAAAACTTGTTAATCTTATGGTTAAGGATTATCAATCCGACTTTTGATTCAATTTTGGTTGAAATTGTATAGTATTTTTTTAATATCTTTGTTTAATAAATAAATTTATCCAAACTATAGTGGATGATTTTGTACCGTGTCGGTTTGAATTCGGAAACTAATCAAATGTCCTCTTTTTAAAATAAAATTGGGCTTTATATGTGTGTGCTTTATGAGAGTCGAACATCCCAACTTATAGTTATATACTGTACATTGTAAAGTTTAAAGTTTTTTTTTTGTTTGTAACATGATTGAGCAGTGAAATTTTAATCATAATAACAATATTTTAATAAATTTGTTGTTGATACTTTAATTGACATATCTTATTAACAATTTTAGGTCAAATCATTGATACATTTGAATCCACAATTTATATAGTTATTTGTTTAAATAATTATAAGTTCAATTTTGATGTTAAAAAGAGAATAAAATAATTACCCCTTCTACAATGTTCATATATTAATTTTTAAATAATAATAATATAGAGATGTTTTCTTTTTGTAGAATGAAATTAGTATGAGTTTGATACATTATAAAACTTATTTTTGTCATACATTATAAAACTTATTTTTGATTCTTGCTACTGTTAGGGAGAAACAGTAGAGAAATGTGTTGAAATCTGATGAAAGAGAAGACATTACAAAATATGACATGTCTAATTCTCATAAAGGATCATGTCTTCTTAGCTTGTTGTTAGCTTCACATACCAACTGAATGGATTATGGTGATACTGTGACGAAGAATCCATCAATGTAGTAGAACTTAGCATTCCCAACTACAAAATAAGAAACATGTTTCACAAAATCTCAGCAGATTCCAACATATGAAAGTATCAAATCTCATAAAGTAAACTCTTTGAAAAAAGGCAGTAGATGAGATTTCTTTTCACCTAGAGCCCAGTACTCATGCTTATGCAAGTGTTCAACCTTGTAGCAGTTTGCAGCAGAAAGCTTTGCAATGAGCGACCTACAAAAAAAGGGAGACACGCCTCAATACAACTCTTAAAAACGACATCTTATTAAGAGAATAATCAAAAGCAAATATAAAGATTGACTGTAACCTAAACTTTCTCCACCAAGAACACAGATACCGAAAGTTCCGGTAGGTTTTGACTCATCTCCAAAATAATGGACCTGATATAGAACAATAGGTAATAAATCTTTTCCCGTTGATATGGACTTAAATCAGAACCAAACACCAGTAACTAAACCTAAAGAAGACTCACATTGACACCAGCTGCGGTACTAGTAAAAAAATATGGGAAAATGTCATGAAAACCCACTTTGGGTGTGAGTTGTGTCACAAAAATCCACTTTCCACTCATAGTATACTTTCCCAAGTTTTTTGCTTATGTGTCCACACATTTTGGACGATTTTGCCCCTCTCCTCTTTCTTTCCTTCTTTTCTCTCTTTTTCTCTTCTTTTTTGTTGTTAACACTTTAACAAAGTAAAATATATTTATTTGTTATCATAAACAAATTTTCTATTTATTTATATAAAATATATTATGATTATATATTTTCTACATTTTAAGATACATATTGCTATATTTTTTATGAATTTTTAGATTATACAGTATCCATCAGTCGTTGAACATTTGTTCAATTATAAGTGGATAATCAATTGCAGTATTGTTAATAGATAGTTACTTGTGTTTATTCATACAAAATATACATACATAAATTTGGTTAGATCTTTATCCATAGCATATTATCCATAACACAACATAGACCAAATAAGTACAAAACCCTTTAATTCTAAATTTTAAATCCTAGAA
>NC_025704.1:16259253-16261226 GCF_000633955.1 Camelina sativa
TACATTTTAAGATACATATTGCTATATTTTTTATGAATTTTTAGATTATACAGTATCCATCAGTCGTTGAACATTTGTTCAATTATAAGTAGATAATCAATTGCAGTATTGTTAATAGATAGTTACTTGTGTTTATTCATACAAAATATACATACATAAATTTGGTTAGATCTTTATCCATATCATATTATCCATAACACAACATAGACCAAATAAGTACAAAACCCTTTTTCTAAATTTTAAATCCTAGAATATAAACCCTTGAACCTAAAACCAAAACTATTCACTTTTAAAAAAAATAAACAAAGTTTAGTGGATAGAAAAACTATGGATAGGTCTCCATGGATTTACAAAGCATATCTAGACATTAAGCTGAAGAATAGCAGTTGAATGGTGGCTATGGATGTGATCATGTGGATATTTTTTTGTGGATACCAATGTAGACAGACCAAAGAATCATCATACAACATCCACACAATTAAATCCATAGACACCATGAGCTCCTTGCTTCATATTTTGTGTTGGTCCAGAAACATATACACTCATAAGTGGTTAATAAACAAAATAAAAATTAACAACATTGATTTATTTAGAACATTGAATATCAATCATGTGGATTAGTAGTTATGGATACTTATCTTATAATATCTTGCTCATTCTTTACATGAGCAGAAATTTGTCCAAAATAAATTAGCCACATAGATTTCTTTTAGCTAAATGTTTTTGTACTATTTTTCAGCTAGAAGTAGGTATATTAGAACTTAGAAGTGTCACTAGAAGCATACTACACAATAAACATGGTCATTATTAATCTCAAAGCCTATCCACCAAATTCTGACCACGTGGACAAGCAATCCAGATGAAATTTATTGACAAGTTTGTTGCATGTTCAAACATCACTATAGTTTAGCCACTTAGATGTCTTTTAGCCAAATGTTTTTGTACTATTTTTAAGCTAGAATTAGAGATATTAGAACTTAGAAGTGTCACTAGAAGCATACTACACAACAAACATGGTCATTATTAATCTCTAAGCCTATCCACCAAACTCTGACCACGTGGACAAGCAATCCAGATGAAATTTATTGACAAATTTGTTGCATGTTCAAACATCACCATAGTTTAGGGTTTAGACTTTAGATGGTATATAGATTCAATGTCTATGTTTTGAGTTCAAGTTGTATTGTCTAAGGTTCAAGGTGTAGGATTTAGGGGTTAAGGTTAAAAGTTTAGGTTTAGGTATGTGGATGATGTGTCTATATTTTTAATTCATGGTTTAGGATTTAGGGTTCAAGGTGTATGGTTTAGGGTTTAGGATTTAAGATTTAGGGTATAAGGTTTACGTTTTTGGGCTTATATGGATTTAGTGTCTATGTGGTGTTAGGATTTAAAATTTAGGGTATAAGGTTAACTTTTTTTATTTGTCAACAACTAAAGTTACTAAACTTAAAATTTAGTATGTTTATCACCAACTAAAGTTACTAAACTTAAAATTTAGTAATGAAAATGAAAAATAAATGTTAAAGAAAAAAAATATTAGAAAAGAAAGAGTAAAGTTAGAGAGAGAGATGAGAAGGAAAAAAAAGTAGAAAGAGAAGGTTAGTTTAGTTAGAAGGTGTAAGTTGTAATTTGACATAAGAAAAGTTAGGCCTGGGCAAAAAAACCGGACCCGAAAACCCGAACCGAAACCGACCCGAAAATATGGACCCGAATCCAAACCCGGAACCGGTAAAATACCCTATTGGGTCCTAATCTCCTAAACCCGAAGAACCGGAACCGAACCCGAAACCAAACCGAAAACCGTATGGGTACCCGACATACCCATAATAAAATCATATATAGAGAATATTAGTTATATATATTTTTTATATAACATAGTTATTCAAAGTTACAACTTAAAATTCAAAAATATTATTTTTTCTTAGATCAAAATAATGAAAATACTCAAAATAACCAAAATTATATTGAAATGT
>NC_025704.1:16261333-16273508 GCF_000633955.1 Camelina sativa
ATGGGTACCCGACATACCCGTAATAAAATCATATATAGAGAATATTAGTTATATATATTTTTTATATAACATAGTTATTCAAAGTTACAACTTAAAATTCAAAAATATTATTTTTTCTTAGATCAAAATAATGAAAATACTCAAAATAACCAAAATTATATTGAAATGTTTAGCTATATTTTTTAAAATATTTATTTTTAAAATTTTATTTTAATATTTAACATTAAAATTTCTGAATAATCGGGTAAAATTCAGATTTTTGGGTTAAATTTCGGGTAATCGAGTACAAAATACCCGAACCCGAATGATATCCGATTTTTTCGGGTATTTATAGGTTTAGAAAGATTAGACCCGAACCGACCCGAACCCAGTAAGACCCGAACCGAACCCGAACCGATATTTTCTGTTTACCCTACTGGGTCTTAAACTCTTCTACCCGAGAAACCCTGAACCCGATCGGTTCCTACCCGAACCCAACCCGAGTACCCGAATGCCCAGGGCTAAAAAAAGTATAGGGATAATAGAAAATGGATGTAAATGTCAATACTTTAGGAGAAAGTGGGTGTGGATGTCGTGTCATTTTTCCAAAAAATATCATATAGCCACTTCTCCGTCACGGTCACTCCGTGGTTTTTTTTTTAAATAGTGACGAAATAGTCACCGAAAGTCACGAAAATGAAAAAACAGTAAAAACGTGATTAAGACGTGTCTAACCGTGGCAAAAATAGTCACGATACAGAGTCACATGAGTGACGTCACTAAACTAGTCACGAAATAGACACTTTAAATCTATGATAACAAAGCCACAAAGTAAAAATGTGATAAAATAGTGACCAAATACCCACAATAAAATATGTTACAAAGTGTCAAAGCCACAAAGTAAAAATGTGATCAAATGTGTTATCATGTTTAAGAACATATGTTTTTCTATACGTTATCATGTTTTAATTTAATATGAGTTTTATAAGGTTAATTATACCATTTTCTCACAGCATAATTGTATTTATTCATTTTTATACCAAATTATTTAAGTTGAATTAGATCAACGAAACAATAAATTATTTGGTTTTCCCGGGTCACAAAAAATTAATCACCAAAAAAATATTTGGGTTCCCGGGTTAATAGAGTAGCTTTAACATCACAATTAATTTCGGTATCCCGGTTTAGGTTAAAAGTAAGGAAACCCTCGTTCTTATTATATCTCTGCCTCCATTCCTAACTTAACACTTAGAAAAAAAATCTCTCACTCTCAAATCTCTCTCTCAACAAAACACACTTCAGAAATGCTTAGGGTTTCTCCAATTCAAATCGCGATGACTCCGTCCGGCGAAGCCTCCGACTGTCGTCGCACACGGCCTTCCGCCTCAAATCTACCGGGTAAATCTTGTTCTTCTCTTCTCGATATGAGTTTCTTCAGATCCCATTTCAATGTATAAACGTTTAGGTTTTTGGGTTTGTTCTTCAGATCTCCTTTTAATGTATATGTTCTGCTTTGTTTGCAGATATGCAATTGAGAAGGCCTGCAAGGTCTTCACCTTTGGGCTCTCCCATTCCTCCAGGTCCTTCCATGCCTCCAGGAGCTATTGGATCTACGAGCGAAACATCTTCAGCCGCAAACAACTACGCTCGTAGAATCGAAGAGGGACTACTACGTGCTGCCTCAAGAGATGGCCAACCACACCTCCATCATCCAAGTAAAATCAATGGCGTTTTATGGTAATTAGTTAGCAAAATTCTATTAAGGTGTATATCAGGAATGTATAAGCTTCTTTGTCTCTGATTATTCTTTTTTCTGCGGGTTCGGTATAGACCCCTATGTCCATGGATTAATCCGGATAACTTGGCAAGGCAACTACATGGGACCATAGTCAAGCTGGAAATTTGTTCCTCAGGAAAGGAAAACTAAGTGGTGGCAATCTTTTGTGGTAAGTGTTCAAAATTTATACTACTTTTTTTACTCTGCATAACTAAGTTCACTTACTCGCAAATACTAATGTCTTCTTTTAATATTATAGCAAAACTTCTATTGGGAGTCAAGGTACTTTTGAAATAACTTTCACCTTTGTATTATGTGGATGGTGTTTTGTAGGTGTATGATGTCTGCACGTTTTCATTCACAATCCATAAGAGAATGTTCATTGTTTTAATTTAGTTTTTGTTGTGACCAGTTGTTTTTGACTTTTGATCTGAATGTTTGTCTTTGATTGTTGGTGTATATTAATTTGGTTTTATATCCATTCACAGCGGGGTATGTCAAGCAAAGGGCGCAATTATGGAATTTGATCCTTCTAAGACCTTCTCTTCAACACAAACTCGACATGCACTTGCGTATCTCTGGTTTGGGTAAGAACTCTGAAACTGTCAACACTAACGTTGAAACGCTCAAGACTGACATGACGACACTCAAAGATGATATGATTGCCTTGAAGAGTGAGTTCAAGGACGAGATGGCTTCAACACGAGCTTCACTAAATGCGATTCTACAGTCTCTTGGGGTGAATTCTGCTACCCTCCAACATGTTAATCATACTCAACCTTCTGATCCTACTGCAACATCTATTAATCCCACTGACCTGAATGCCGCAATGCCTAACACTGCCTCGACCTCGACTCTACCTATGACTCGAGCTCAACAAGCTGACTTTGAACAATGGTGTGCTACTCGTGACTTTACTTCACAAGCACTTAGATAAGCGGTGTGTCTCTTAATTTATTGTGTATCTTGTATTTTTAGCTTGCTTCGCAGAATATTTGCATCTTTCGTAATACTTAATCGCCTTTTGTAAGTTTTTTGGAATCTCATGTATCTTTTTGTAAAACTTTGGAAATCTATGGTAGTGTATTTTAGATTTTATATCTCACGTTTCAGATTTTAGAATTTGTATTTCACGTTTCAAATTTTAGAATTTTGGGGGTTTAGGTTTCAGTTTCTAAATTCGTCACAATCACCGGGTCACGGTGGTTCGTGGTTAGAAAAAGCCATCGTTTAGACACAAGTGCTTCGTGTCTACTTACTCACTAAATAGACATGAACTGAATCATGGCTAACTGACCACAAAAATTTGCCTGACTATTCCGTGGCAATTAGTTTCACGAAATACGCGTGTCAAAATCGTGACTATAACGTCACAAAAAGCCACGAAACTATTTAGTCCACGATCGTATAAACACGATTTTTTTCCGTGTTTTGTCGTGTCTGTGTAGTCATATAGCCACGAAAATGTGGTCTTCTCCACGGAATATTCCATGGCTATAGGCTCTGTTTTTAGTAGTGGGTAGCATCCTTCATTGCATCTCCCTATTTGTCCTTTCCAATGGATCCCATGTAACTGGTTGCCTAAAGAGTTTGAAGCATCCACTGTAGTAATCAAATAAATTGTAAGGTTAAGCAACAAAGGTACTAACATTTAAAAATAGTTATGAGGATAAGGTTTAACAGTCCTTTACCTGGGCCAGTTTGATTGAGTTATGGATAACACCTGAAAAAACAAAACCAAATAAAAAAGATATCACAAATTCTTCTAATAATGCACATAAACACCAAATATAGAATAACAGCGCAAGAAGATGATGAATTTACCTCCAGCGATGTATTCGATTGAACTTCTGCCTCATTTCATCATACCTAAAAATACCAATTATGATGTGAATTAACAAAAGAGAATGTGAAAGGTGGCCATCTTAAAATCATGATGATGACCATCGAACATCTGACGGTTTAATATTCTTGTTTCGCATATAGTTACTCTGATCAAGAAAAGTCATATAATTACCGGCTCGATCAGGTGAAACCTTTCCTTTAGTCATAAACGATTTTGCAGTATCATGAAGTTTTTTCTTCTCCAAATAATCATACGTATATATAAACGTCAATCCTACAAAACCCAAAAACATGAAACTAAGAAGAAATAAAAATCTGGGACTTGAACAAAATAACGTCTCATTAAAATACAAAAACAACTTACATCTTGTAAGCTTCCCAAATTACTTTGTGCCATAGCTTCAGCCCAAGATCGAGCTATATAAAAAAAAAAGAGTATATCAATTGACTGAAATCTTCATGTTTAAATAAGCAAAAATAATATAGGCTCAGAGTTTTTTTATTCTTTCAATAAACAAACAAACCTTAATGGTAAAATATGGTTTTGGGTTTTTGTTTCTTTTTTTTTCTTTTAATTAAGTTTTAGACTGAGTTTTATCATCTTATAATCGTGCTGATGACCAGAGAAGAATCCAAAACCATTCTACATCAAGATTCAGAAACAAAATTTGAATTACACTTGGTTTTAATCATCAAACATAGATTTAATTAAAATCTAAACTTAATTAAAAGATAAGAGAAACAAAATACCTTAGCATATACACGATGCTTGAACATAGGCGAAAGAAAAAGAAAATTTAGGTTTAGTACACTGAGTCAATTGAACGGTTCAGATTTATTCTCAAAAATATAATGAACGGCTGAGATTAAAAGCTAAAATCGGGTCAGATTAATGGGTAAAAAGGATCCGCATGTTTATCCGAATTTAAGCTGATAAATTAACGAAATTACCCTCGGAGAGATTTCTTTATTTTGTGTTAAATCTAATGGCATGCGATTGTAATTCTTTATAAAACTAAGGCTTTTCTTTTAATAATAGAAATAAGATAATATATGTCATATAAAGTTAATTAAAAATAATATACTAAAAATATTAAAAAGAAAAGAACACATGTTGTAAAAATATTAATGACAATTTCTTAAATCTTGTTAAAAAAGAATCTTACTTTATTATATAAGATATTCTAGATCCGCTATCATTTTAAGATGATCTTTTAATAAACAATATTTTTTCATTCACCCAATTTTAATGATAAGACTTTATATCTTAGCACTCCTTTGATTATAAATACGCAATACATTCCTCTTAAAATCTCCATCTCTAGCTAGTGCAATCTAAAAAAATTTGAAAGAAAGGGATTATTTGATCAAAAACATGGATTTTAGTATGTTTTTCCTTCTTCATTAACTGTTCATAATTTGTTCTGTAGTTACATCTCTGCTTGGAATTGTATATTAAACTTTTACAATATATACAGGTAGTGGTATTGCATGTGGAGACACTGAAATTGTATGGCCAACAGAAGATCACAAGGCCACTATAGTCTGGCTTCACGACATCGGGCATAATTGCAAAAAGTAACACAATCACATGCTTTACTTTTGATTTTATTTATATATGTGATTTGTTTTTTTTCAAGTATCTAAGTCACCTATTTCGTTATAACAAAAGTTTAAAACCAGTGACATATTCTACTAATAGAGTAATTTATAGACATTCTGAAAAGTATTTTTAAAAGCTGAATTTGACATGTTCTACAAATATTATGATTTGATTTGAAGTGTTATTTATATATAACTTTTTTTTTCCTATTTAGTATTAAAATATTGGTGACCTGACAAGAATAATTAATAACTTTTCTCTGTCGTACAATTTCACATAAACTTCATTTGTTATGTTCTCACTTCGCTAAAGTTATATATACGTAAAATCGTGTTCTTCTCTGTACTTGAAATGCATCTCTGATCACTCTATATATGTCTATTCTTTCTCCATGCAGCTCAGCTGAATTTGTACGTCAGTTAAATCTTCCAAATGTATGGATCCATGCAGATGTTAAATTTTGCCATATATCTGTTTTTTTTTTCTTTTAGTCAAACGAAAAAAAAAAATTAAAGTTTCTAACTAGAATATATGATTTTTATGCATAGGTAAAATGGATTTGTCCGACTGCTCCAATACGTCCCATTACTTTCTTGGGTGGTGGAACACAAACTACTGCTTGTAAGATATACTACTTGGCTTTAAACTTCAGAAAGACACTAGTATTAATTAATGTCTTTTAAAATTTTAATTAAAAACCAATAATATTGTATATAAAATTTTAGGGGCCGATGTCAGCGGAATTTTTGAGAACATGGAAGAGGATTTGGTTTCTTTCAATTCAGCTTCTTTGCTTGTTATTAACCTTCTACATCATGAACCAAACAATGGTAACCAATAATCATCAACATTCAACACATATCATGCTTAGTTTTATAGTATGCATCAAATTTTTATATCAAATCTATTAATCCAATTGGTTTTGATAGTCATGATAGGACTAGGAGGTATCGGCTTGGGTGCAGCGGTAGCTCTTTACTATGCGTCTTCTTATATCACAGGAGTGGTAAACATAAACCTACAATTTATTGTTGGAATCAACGGCTGGCTTCCCGCTTGGAGGTAGGCTCGTTTTAAACTGTAATGTCACTATTTGTAAGAAAACTTAAGTTACACAACTTTTAGACGTGGTATAAACCTAAATCAATCTTGCAGAAACTTACAGAGTATAACATATCATTATGGGTCCACAAGTATTGCTCCATCGTTACCAATCTTAGTTACACATGGAAATTGTATGTGTATATTGTCATCTACAGATCTACATTACAATTTAGATATCAATCGCGAGAGGATGCTGATTATGACAACCTGTCTCGCGGACCCCACTAGCCTATCGCTAGCCGCCCCAATGGACCCCAAGCTGGCCCTGCAGGGCATCGATCCTAACCCCTCATCGTGGCAAATGGCAGGTCAATTGGTGACAGCTTGTCTTGTGGGAAGGTTGTTAAAGGGTGGGGACCAGGGTTCGAGGAACGCCTGGCGCACCAATAACCTACTGTGGATTTGGATGAATAGTTCTATTTGCCCAGGGAGGGGTTAGGATCGATGCCCTGCAGGACCAGCTTCGGGCCTATGGGGGCAAGCTAGCGGTGGGCTAGTAGGGTCAACGGGACGGATTGTCACACTGATTCTTCTTAATTATTATTATTTTTTCTCTGTGTGTCACAGCTGATAATATAGTTCCCTACCAATTTGGATACAGAAGTGCTGAAATTCTTCGCATGGCAAGATTTCCAATTATGTTTAAAGAATTTGAAGGGTCTCTGAACATGAAATTGACTTCACTTTTTATTTGATTTAGTTTACTACTTGACCTTATATTTCTGAATCTAATTTTGGGATTATGCCTTGTGCAGGGATCATTATCCAATCATTCCCCAAGTAATCGATGATGTTCGCTCATGGCTCACAACAAATTTCCAACTCTAAGGTCAATAATGCTCACCACTGCGTAGAGAAAGGAATTGGAGAACAAAACTTTCATACAATATACTACATTCATTTTTAAATCCTCATTTTTTGTTCAAAATCAGTAATATATATGAATATTATAATATATTAACTGCATTTAAACAAAATTAATTACTTTAGAAGATCTAAGTTATATAATTACCTTGACATGCAACTTTAATGAGATGTTAATTTACCTAAAAAAGTTTTTCTTTTCTTTTATTCATATGATGTTTTATAGATTATTGGATTGTGTTCCACCCAAATATGTTGTTTTGGTTTTTTACGCTTTAATTTGATATTGTAGACCAATCAAATAAATATATTTTTTTGGTCAACCTGAAACAAATACTAATTGAACAAAATATTATTAACTATTTTAAGTAAACTTTTTTTAAAAATGTGATTTTGTCAACTTTTAATATTAAGATTTTTCTTTCATAAGGCTCCTTTCTTGATTAAAAAAAAAAAAAAAAACACTCATTTCTTTTATAAACACACAATGTTCTTCCCTTGCCTTCTCTTATATCTTTGTAACACCCGCGAACGAATTTATGTGATTTCAGGATGAGTGTCGATCGACTCCAAAGTGAGTGTTGATCGACACCATCAATTTTTGGTTCGACTGGTTTGTTTTAAATCGTCGAATTGGAGCGGTTTGGTTTAAGTGGAACCCAAAACCGAGGTATTAAAGGTTGGAAGTCAACCTAGGTCGTGGGGATTAGTGTTGTTTGCCATTCCAAAGAGAAAATAAATGGAAGGAGGAGTTCCTTTGAGTGTTCTTGAGTTTTCCAAGCTGTTTTTGAGAGATCCTTTTTGGTGAGTGGAGATCTGAGACTAGAAATGTGGTAGGAGCTTGTTGGGAGGCTGTTTTCATGAGTTTTAGAAAAAGATTCGTCATTCTCAAAGGTGAGTGAATGACCATGGCTGATCTAAGCTTGATGTTTTGGTGTTCTTTTAGTTGTGTGAATGAGTCTTTGCTTGCTTGGGGTCGATTCTTGGTTTCTATTGCCTTATGTGGCTTTTGGGAGAGCCTTGGTCACATTGGAGGACGGAGATCTGCGCTGGAGTTTCGAGGAAAACGATGCTCAGCATCGGTGTTGCTGGACAAAGGTCACAAAATCATAGATGTGTTAAGAACTGTCTGGTTTGTTTGTTTTGTGTATTGATTGTATTTGTCTTTTCGCTTGTGTGTATAGCCAAGTAGATGGGAGGATCACCTTACTGAGTATTTGTGATAATACTCACGCATCTCAATTGTTGTTTGTGGTGTGCAGGTATGTGACGTGGAACCATGGCGATGTGGAGGAGGATGATCTAGGGTCTCGATTGGGTGTTGATAGTTATGTTATTATGATTGGAACCTTGTATAGAAGCATGGTATGTTGTTGGATATAATGGTTATGAATGATATTGTATTGATGATATATATTGGAGATGATTATTGTTATATGTTGGTGGGTTAGTGATGGTTATGTTGTGAGTTTAATAAGTAGTATGAGATGTTTAATATAGAAAAAACAGGTCGGGTTGTTTCTGTTGGATAGAATTGTTAGGAATGATATCGTGTTGATGTTTTATCGAGTTGGTTATGAGTTATGTTTTCGATGTGCATGTTGTTGGATATTGGTTTATTATTGGTATTATGGTTGGTTAGTAATGTTTATTTAGTTGATTTAATTAAGTAGTATGAGATGCTTGATTAAGACAAAAAAAAAAAAACGGGTCGGGTTGTTTAACCAATAAAACATAAATTGTATTGCAATTTATACATCAAAGTGTATTAAAATATGAGTGTTATTTTTTTACATCAATAAGTTTATATTTTTAGACAAACATTATGGGAGTTACATTTCAAAGAAATAATACATATATAATAAATTATATATCTATTGTAATAAAGAAATAAAGAAATAAAAGAGAAAATCATTATTTTGGACAATATGCTACACAAATTAAAAAAAAAAATGAACATCTTATAAAGTATAATATCAAATTATAGTTTGTCTTAAATATAAATATAAATAAGATAATGTATGTCATAAAAAGTTTAATGAAAAAATACACTAAAAATGTTAAAGAGAAAATGACACATGTTACAAGAAGAAAGTGCCAAATGACAATTTCCTAGAACTTGTCAAAAGAGAACCTTACTAAAATGTCAAGATGTGTCAAAAAAATACATTACTATAATGTCAAGATATTTCAAAAAGGAAATTGCTAAAATGTCAAGATATTTTTTTTGGATAATTATGTATATAATTTTGAGAGGAATGAGTGCCTCTTGTTAGTTTATTTTTAAGTATGAGATTAATTAAACTTTACTTTATTATATAAAAATAAAGAAATACACTAAGATAATATTAGTTGAACAAAAAAATTATAGAATTTACAAATTTATGTGAAGTTTGAGATGAGTGTCTTCTTTTTTATACAGAAAATTGGAGTTAGACACCTATTATATATTCATTATTTAATTGAGTATTTAATGAACTAATCCTTATATCAGTTTATATTTATAAGGAGTTACATAAGCTATATGAGAGTTACAAAATGTAGTAAACACATATTAATATATTTTAATATTTATTATGTTTCTAATTGTTATTACTTATTAGTCATTTATCTATATATACATTTTTGGAGATATTTAGCAAATAAATCCTGAAGTTGGTATTTATTTACAAGGAATGCCATTGGCATTAAATTTAAAATTTATAAATTATAAAATGAAATTTAAAACCAACATTTTTTGCAGAACAAAAATTCCTAAAATATCTCCTTAATCAATCAACGACTAATTACAATATTTCATTAAATATTTGTTTTGTAAAATTGCTAAATATTTCCTAAAATATCTTCTTAATTCATTAGAATATTTAATGCTAACAATAAAAATGTATGTGCAATTCCCAAATTAATTTTTACGTCAATACATATTTGTCCGTTTTATCTGCAAAAAAAAAGAAAAACAAAAAAATTATCATATTTCGTAACTTATTTTTGAATCATATGTAAACAATTCTAAAATTAAGATATTTTGAAGATGTTGTATACTTGATTAGCAAGATTTCCGGTACTCACCCATCCAAAACCTAACTTTTATCCTCAAAAATTCTATAAATACTTCTCACTCTCATCATCTAAATTCACCAAAATCAATAAACGTTTCTTCTATATCACAAGCAAACCTAAATTTTGCATTTTCTGTTACTAGATTTCTTATCTCCCCATAGTTTACAAATCATCATTCAACTAGATTTTTTATTTTCTTTCTTTCTTGGTGAAACAAGAAGACATATACGCATAAGAATGCATGTTTATTATGAATGATTTTTATGAATGATTTATTATGCTTAATTTTTGTGATATGATGTTTCTTTTTACCTTTCAGCTCTCAATGGTTGTTTATTTTGACGTAACATTGTAATCGTGTGTGTCTCTTTGTAAATTGGATATATGGTGCTGAAATATATGTAGTGTGGAATTAGAATTGTAAATCTTTAGTATCTCCATCTCCACGACGAATGAACAGAATTAATCCAATCTGAAACAAACCTAGAGTTGATGACTATCTCTCTTTGGTGATTGGATCTGACGTTCTCGCCAAGTAATATGCAAATTACAACCTATGTCTCTTAATTGCTCAATCGCCATATGTATAATCAGAAAAGAAAATAATTGATTGTCGATCGGTCACTCATCTAATCTTATCATTTCAACCCCACCGCTCTGTTTATTGTAACTAAACAACTAACACAGTGATTGGTTCATATATCTAATTGAAATGGTATTGGCACCATATAATCATAAAACAATGAAGCTTAGAATAGAAATACTCTCACGCCTTTTCTCACTACAAGAAAACAGCCCATAGCCGACTACATTTTACGACTATTTTCAGTCGCTAAATTTAGCGACTATTTGGTTACTCCGTTACGACTATTTTACGACTAAATAAAAATGATCGTACAGTAGTCGCTAAATTGCGACAAAATTCAGTAGTCGTAAAAATAGTCGCCATTTAAAAACTACGTTACGACTAATATGTAAAATTATAAACGCAGACGTAACCTTGTCGTTATGTAGTCCCTCAGTTACGACTATGTAGGTAGACGCATACAAGTCACCAAATTAGGCGACTATATTACGATAATATCAACGGGTCGTACAGGTTGTCGCTTAGTAGTCGTTATTTAGCGACTATTACGCGACACTTTCGGTGAGTCGTAACGTAGTCGTATAATAGTCGTAACATGTCGGTATTAAAATTCACGTTTTCTTCGTTTGGGGGTTGGTGTACTTGTATTATGCGACTGAATTTTAATAGTCGCTTGGTAGTCGCCAAAATTGCCTATATATACGACCTTCATTACTTATTCTCTCTTCACTCACCATTTCTTCTCTTCTCACTCATAAAAACACAAAAAAAAAAAATCTTCCAAAATAAAAAAATCTTCCAAAAAATTTTTTTTAAAAAAAAAGAAAAAAAATATTTTCTATATTCTTGTATAATGTCTGGGAATTACAATTATAGTAATTCTCGAGAGTGGATGTATAAGAGGTTCGATGAAGTGACGGGCAATTTTTTGGCGGAGTTTACAACGGGGATGGAGCAATTCATGGAATTTACAAATAGTCAATCTCTAGCACAGAATAATGGGGGTATGTTTCACTGTCCTTGTAGTCGTTGTAAGAACGATAAGTTTTTGTCGGGAAAAAGAATTTGGAATCATCTTTTTAGCAATAGATTTATGCCTGATTATTATATTGGTATAGACATGGGGAAGAAATCAATATGGATATAGGAACAAGTTATGTTGGTAGTGATCAAGAAGTGGGTAATGTAGATGTGGGTAATGTAGTAGAAAATCCATATGTGGATATGGTGAATGATGCATTTCGTTATAATGTGGGTTTAGATGATAACTATCATGAGGGTAGTTCTCAAAATGTAGAAGAACCAATACGTAATCATTCAAAGAAATTCTACGACTTGTTAGAAGGCGCAAAAAATC
>NC_025704.1:16274209-16275621 GCF_000633955.1 Camelina sativa
TGAACCAATAAATCTTGATTATGATGTCGAAGATGCAGAACCAGAAGATGAATTTCAATGTAATTTATCATCTTCAGACGATGAAGTAGATGAAGACGAAGATCCTCCTAACTAATTATGCTTGTGTAAAATATTTGTATCAATTTGGATAATTATGCTTGTATCAAATATTATTAATAATTATGTTTCTATTAAAATAAATAATTATGTGTTTATATTAAATTGTAAATTATGACTAATTAGTTTCAAAATATTGAACTTTTAGTTTTAAAATATTAAAATTTTAGTTTAATTAAATATTAAAATTTTAGTTTAATTATTATGACTATTAGCGACTAATTAGCGACCAATTAGCGACTAAATTAAGAAAATATGAATTAATTAATCTCAACCCAAATAAACCCGGGAAACCAAATTAATTTCCCTCTAAACCAAAATTATTTCCCCCAAAACCAAAAAAAAATTTGAGTTCCCCCTTTACCTAAAACCTAATTTTTCCCCCAAAACCAAAACCAAAATCCCTAACTCCGAAACCAAAACCTAATCCTAAACTCTCCTCTTCTCTTCTCTTCGATAACTCCGAAACTCTCTCCTCTTCGAAAACTCTTCGAAACTCTCCTCTTCCCGATTTCTCTTCTGAATCCCAATTTGCTTTCTCTTATCTGTCTGTCTTTCTCATCTGTCTCCTGATTCTCTTCTTCACGATGGCTCCAACGCAATCTGCGGCGAAGTCTGCAACTAAGGCTCCGACCAAAGCTCCAGTTAAGCGAGGAAGAAAGAGGAAGATGGACCATAATTTCTTCCAAAGAACCGAAGGGTCGACCCCCATCAAAGAAGCGAGAAGACCAAACCCTCTACCGACACAATACAACTTTACGCCGGCAGCAGATTTGCCCCATCAACAAACACCACAAGAGCAAGACCACGTTTTCCCGAGACCCTCACCGTCAGGAACACCACAGATCCGCAACTATCCACCGCCACAGACTCTTTTCCAGACCTCGGTGAACCAACAACGTCAGACTCAACAGCCTCTTTCGTCAGAGGAGGTCCATAACAATCCGCGACAGTCTCCAGCTGATCCTCCACCACAAGACGCTCCACCGTCTCCAGCTGATAACTCTCAAGCTCAGAGCCGGCCATCATCTCACGGTAACAACTACCATGAAGGCTCTGAGGCTTCAAATCCGGAGCTCCAGGAGGACACGATTGTCACTCTAAATGCCCTGCTTAGAGTTCCAAACCGTGAGAAGTTTACAACCGTCCTCTCCCCAACACCGATGCCAAACACGACCTGGTACTCAATCTTTGATGGTTCTTAATAGGTTCTGTTTTGTGCCTATATATATGTATAAGTACTCAATCTTTGACATCTGTTTTGTGTTGGACCTATATATATGTCTGTTTGATGT
>NC_025704.1:16276310-16277186 GCF_000633955.1 Camelina sativa
ATGAGCTTGTCTGTTTTGATTGTCTGAGGTGGTTAGTTTGAGGATGGTTAGTTTTAGAACATTAATCCGGATGGTTAGTTTTAGAACATTAGTTTTGATGCTCTTTGATGGTTAGTTTTAGTACATTGATGTCTGTTTACATTGTTCTTAATAGGTTCTGTTTTGTGTTGAGCCGGTTTGTTGTTATAAGTACTCGATCAAACAAACTATAACTTATTTGTTGGTATAAGTACTCAATCTTTGATGGTTCTTAATAGGTTCTGTTTTGTGCCTATATATATCTTTGACATCTGTTTTGTGTTGGACCTATATATATGTATGTTTGATGTTTGTTCTTAATAGATTTTGTTTTGCGTTGGTCGTATATACATAAGTATAAGTACTCAATCTGTTTTGACATCTGTTTTGTGTTGGTCCTTATCTGTTTTAGAACATTGACATCTTTTTTGCTGTTTTGTGTTTGCAGGTTTACTCGCGACGAAAAATCGCGACTGGTAAGGAGCATTACTAAAAATTTTACAAATAAATTTGATGGTCCATACTACAGCTGGACATGTGTGCCTCGGGACAGACAACAGAGATGGTTCATTGAGTTTGCTGTACAGTTTTCTTCTCTCTTAACCTTTTCACATATAGGTTTACTTGTTGAGTTTCCACTAACATCATTATATTGTCTTTGCTATGTAGAAAACACACACATGGGATCCTTTGATTACTGGGACAGTTCAACAGTTTTTTGAGCTCATCTGCTAACGCCGGATGAAAGACATGATTTGCAATGCCAAGACTAGTGGAGAGTGACCAAAATGGATCAGAGATACTATTTGGCAAACAATGGTTGATTATTGGGAGACTGAAGAAGCACAACAAAGGAGT
>NC_025704.1:16277778-16278287 GCF_000633955.1 Camelina sativa
ACACATGTATACTTGGTATGCATTTGTCTCTTTTGGTTTGTATATTTGTCTTGTGAGAAACTTGGTCTTTTGTTTTGTATTATAAATCATGGTTAATATGATTTTATTGCCTTAATCTTGTTTTTGTTCTAATATGACTTTATTGCCTTAATATTGGTTTCATAATATTTTGAGAAACAGGTACCAATTTCAATTTAAAACATTGATAAATTTGTTTTCCACAAAAATTAGTCGCTAAACAAATTAAAATTACATTACTAATTTGTTTAGAATAGTAGCCAAATAGTCGTAAATCAATAAGCATGTTACGACTACGTTACGACTACGTTATGACTACAAGCAAAATTACTGTATATCATGATTAGTCGAAAATCCGTCGTAAGCGAGTCTTCAAATGTTACGACTACACTACGACTCCTTTACAACTGCCAATATAACTGCTGGTTAATCGTAACTCTGTCGTATCGTAGTCGTAATTATTTACGACTCTGTTACGACTATTTTTACGA
>NC_025704.1:16279427-16279865 GCF_000633955.1 Camelina sativa
TACGGAATTTTGTCGTACAATAGTCGTTAAATAACGACTATTTTTACGACTAATTCTTTTACCGACTAAGGATTTACGACTACACGTTTTAGTCGTAACTGAGTCGTAAACAGCAAATTAACGACTACTTAACGACTCTAACTGTAGTCGGGAATGGACTGTTTTCTTGTAGTGTCTCGAGCACTTTGTTTGCTATTAGTTTACAGTTAAAATCTAACAACTAAATTTTAAACAATTCATCAAACAATATAACGATGGGACAAAAACAATGAGTGTTGATTTTGCAAGTATTAAGACAAAATGCAGAATTTTCTGTAACATACTTTGGCAACTCAAAATTCAACCCAAACAATTAATCCTTGACTTAATCGGAATTTGTTTCAATTTCGTTTTCTACCATCGATAACAAACTCTAAATATAAACCCCCCCACCCCCCC
>NC_025704.1:16280630-16289928 GCF_000633955.1 Camelina sativa
AATCTGGCATTTAGAATCTTAATCGTGATACTTAGAGTTAGAGGGCAGCTCAAGGTTGTTTTCTGAGAGGTCTGGTCGGTTTACTTAGAGAGTCAAGTCGGTTGTGTCTGATCGTTTTAATTATTTTGATTTAGTTTTTGTTCAATCTATTTAAATTATAATATATATAAACCCTTAATTATCGAAATCTATTAAGAAATGACTGAAAATAAGTACACAACATAATATGAAGTTCTTTGGGTATGTCACTATGCATTATTAGTCTTTTTTGGGTGTTGTTGGTGTAGTTAAAATGACATTTGGGTAGTTCGTATGTGTGGCTATGTAGTTAGAAATCATGTATATTAACATTTTCAAAATATATTTTAAAGAGAATCTTTTATTTTCTAAGATATTATATAAAATACATTACTATTTATTTAAATAATAGATTAGGAAGTTTATAAAATGTAAATATGGAATATGAAAAATACTTATATACAGTACATGTATCTAAACAATATCTTCAATTAATTCTCTACTATCCTCATAACCAAACACAATTAAAATATTTTGTTTGAAATATAAAATCATAATTTCAATTTAAAGTACAATTTCATATCATATTTGTTTAATTTATTTAGTTTACTTGCTTTAAATCATCATAAAATACATAAAACTAATTTAACTATTTTTTTTTTTTTGCATTTTTAGTTATTTGGATTTTGAAAAATGTGCATGTTGTACTTAAGCAAAGAAGAAAAATTGTGTATTAATATAAATTGAAATTATATCATTAACTGTTAGTAAATCATCAGTTCATTATTTTGTTAACTCACCCACATTAGAATATTAGGCATATCTAATTGAGTTTATTAAATTACGATTATGTAAAATAAACAAACAGTACTACGGTATACCACAAGTTATATTCTGAATGTAACAATTTAAACCGGTAAACCTAAAAAATATATAGATATAAGGATATATATTTAAAATTTACAAAACATTAGTCATATATATAGTTAATCTACTAAAAAAATTACATTTTTATTTTACTTTTAAAAATATAGTTCCGCGGTGTACCGCAGGCTAAAACCTAGTTACAATATTAATAGTATTACGGAAGTTACAAAAATGTCAACATATAACATAAGTAAATAATTTCAATTAAATGAAATTTAGTAGTCATTTACTTATGTTATAATCTCATACACCAGATCAGCCCGATTGTAGTCAGCAATAGTCCTGATCAGATCCCGGTTGTTCTCCTGTCGTCGAACGGGGTTTTGTACGTGGTTGGCAGCGCCACGCACGTCTTCAGGTGGGTGTCGATCGATGCCACCTGGTTGGTGTCGATCGACACCAAGATCCGGATCATCAACGACACCAGCTTGCTGATTCACGACAGCCTGCTCGTTGACAACAGGTTCAGGAATCACGTTCCCTTCTGCATCAACCTTTTGGCCCTGCTCATTGCGCAAGTGGCCCTCTTGATCCCTCAAAACACCAGCCTCATCACGCATCAGAATGATCGTTTTAACCATCAAGTGGCCATGGAGTGTGCGTTAACACCACGGACCACGGTGCACCCAAGTCTCTCCAACTCATCCACGTTCGCTTTTCCATTGTTGTAGTTACGCCCTAGCTCCTCTACCGCAAACATATATAACATATAATCACAAGACTTGATAAAGATATTGTTGAGTTTTCAGGTGATGATGATTATATATTATCTCAGATGGAAACAATTAAAAACAAATTTTAGAGAATGATTGATGATTTTAGATTTACTCCTACCTCGAATATCAAGAGATGTTGCAGTGATGTTGGTGGCAGAACCAAAGGCTTTGGCTAGAGACAAAGAAAATGAAAAATCTCCTTCTCCAACCAAAAGTAACCTTAACTTTTCAGAATCCTGAATATCCATTTCAACATCTGCATGACTTTTCAACCAACACCATGTCCTTATATACACATATAAATGTATGAGTCAAATTAATTAACTAAGAGAGGTTTAGTGTTAAATGTTTGGTTTTGTATCTGTCTCTTCGAACTTTGTGATCATTTATATGTTTTGAAGACCTTTCGTATTCTATAAAGAAGTGATTAGTCAAACTTCTTCTTTAATTCTCTTTGTTCCAAAATATTTGATATGCTCAAATTTACCCTAGAGCTACTCTCTCAAATTAAGAGGTCAATGCAGTACTTAGGGGTCGAATTCCACAAGGACTCAAGACTACACAATAAATTATAGTGTTTTATAATTATGCTAAACAAATTAATTTGAATTAAAGTAAAAGCAATGCAAAATATTAAATAAAAGCTGTTGTAAATTCAGGAAAATCAAAAAGCTAGGCCTAGGGAATTTCTCAGGAAATTATGAAATATTAAATCAGGAAATAAATAGGATTCAAACAATTAAGAACAGATCTAGAACTCTAAACACTTTTGTAAATTAAATCAGTTCTCACTGCAAATAATATCTAAATTTAAAACCAGAAAATCCAGATCTCTTTGCAAAATTCTAGGTAATAAATCAGCTTTAAAAACAAGGTTAGATTGTTCACAAAATTATTAAATCAAATCTCTTTGCAAGAAATAATTTTGCTCATCAAAATGTTTTATCAGGAAAACAATTATATTCTCATATCAATTTATTTTCCTAAAGTATTAATTCTAGATGGCCAATCAAGGATTAATATGAAGAAAAACCTAAGATGAAGATCTAGATAGATAATGAATCCTAAATAATTAGATCTAATAATTCATAAAATCACTGTGAAAAACCCTAAACCTAACAAGCAAACTACTCAGACATATTCAATGAAAAACAAGACATAATTCTGAATAACATGCAATTGAAATTAGGAGTTCAAGAATTCTTCTCTACAAAGCAGATCTGATCTCTCCAAAGCTCTCAAAAATCTCACCGGGTTGCAGGAAAAATAAAACTTGATAGAATAAAACTTGATAGAATACCCCTTAAGGGTTTGGAAAACCTAAAAACTATATATATATGTCCTAAAACACATCAGGGACTAGTCTTGCAAATATGGAAAACTTCGGGAAACTTTGTAAAACTTCCAAATTTGGCTCTTTCGTCGGTTTGGACTGGGTGTCGATCGATGCTAAGGCAGTGTCGATCGATGCTAAGGCAGTATCGATCGACACCATCTCCTCTGATCGATTCCAAGTTGATTTCTTGCGGATTATTGCTCCAAACTGATTCAAATTGCTCCGCTTTGCTCCTTCCATGCTAAAAACCTGTAAAGACTCAAAAACAATTTAGAAACAAATAAAAGACACTAAAAAACTCCTTATATCATAGTTAAAAACCACAAAAACCATGATATATCAATACTATTACGGGCTAAGTTTATTTAATCTTTAGTTTAGTTTAGTTTAGGATCATGATTCATGAATGTTATTTTGGCAGTAATAAATAATAGTATGACGACAAAATATATATATATGATTATCATATACTACTACGTACGAAGGAGTGACTTGCTCGTTTTACATTCTTTTTCTTGCTAGTGATGAATTATAATATTTTTGAACCCTCTTACTAGTAAAGATTCATATTTAAAAAGTTAGTACACATGACCAAAAAAAATCTTTAAATTTTGTAATATGATTTTTGATAACCACCACAAGATCATCCAAAAGTTAAATATCATTATCATTTTCAAATATTATGTCATAAAATAATACTATATAAATAATGAGTAACAGTTAGTAGTTGGTGGCAAAGCTTTTTGTCTATTTCTATATAACTTATTAATAATGGTGACAAAATCCCAAAGATGCTGGGAATGGGATGATATTTTCTTGTTATAAAGAAATGAAAATAGACTTTTTGGTATATCAAAATCAGTCGAGAAGTAGTGGTGACAAGATCTATTTCGATCCAACGGTGTCCGGACACGTTCATAAAGAAGAATGATACTAGGTTAATAAAATGTTCTGTTCCTTTGTTTGCCTTACTTATCTTGAAAAAGCTTATATTTCTATGCAAACAAATATTTTTTATGAACGTGTATTGCATTTAAATATTTAATATAACATAATTTACAAATAATTTCAGATACACTGTATTCTACTCCAACAATAATTTCAGATAATTTACTTAAGTTAACGTGATTTTAATTACAAATCTACAAATTCTTACGTAGGAGTTAGGACTTCAACAATTTAAAATAAATAGTATCGATACTTATGTAGAAAAAGGAAAAGTCAAAAGTATTAATGAAGTATTAGGTTAGTTATGGTGACTTTGATGCAAAACCAAGCTTTGAAATAGTTTCATCTTTTAAAACCTTACAATTTTTTTCTTTCTAATCAATAAAAATACCTTACAAATTCAATTAAAAGTTTCAACATTTTCAGTTAAAATTGCCAAAAAAAAAAAAAAAAAAGCTGGGGGAAAAATAGACAAGAATGTTCTTAGCAAGAGACAAACAAAAGATGTGTGTGTTGTGTTATGGTCAAACATTTTAGCAGCAAAAGCTTGACCTTTTCCATTTCGTCTCTCTCTCTGATCTGAGTTTTATCCTTTCATTTCTTTAATCATTTTCTTCTTCTGTGTAAGTTCAATGGGGGCATTTTTTGATTCATACCAAAACAGGTCAACGAAGCTTCATTCTTGTTTTTTGAGCTTTGGATTCAAGATTCATCGTTTTTGATTCCCAAATCTTTGTTTTTTTTTGACTTGCTTTACATCAAAAGATTCATCCTTTCTTTTCTATGATCTGAGCTCTATCCTGTCCAAGAAGTACCCACTTCAGATAACTCTGTTCCTTGGATCTGTTTTTTTTTTTTCAGACCAAACCCACATCAAAAGTTTCAATATTTGAGCTCAAAACAGAGTCAAATCTTCAATCTTTCACTCCTTAACAGATATGGTAGTAGAAGAGCAAAACCTTGAAAACGGCGGATCCGTACGNCAGGCATCCGGAGGATCAGAACATGGCATTGAGGTCCTCTTCATCCAAGGTGGTGTATAAGCTTTAGGTGCATGAGGCTTGCCAAGGATGTGAGGAACAGGACCAGGGTGGGATTTAGGGATTGGTTTGCCTCTCTTATGTCCTGCAAAATCATCAACAGAAGAAACAAGCACTCTACGATAATCTCGTGGCTTGGTTAACTGCAAAACAGTTTTTCTCTCTTTGAAATTCTTGTTGATGATAGGAGGAGGATTAGGTGCAGAAGAGGTGTACCTTTGCCTTACTTGAGGACTCTGGAGGGTGGAATGGGAGACTTTCTGTTTGGGAACAAGTTTCTGTCTTGGAGCTTCAACTTTGGACAAGCTTTGTCTCGGATGTGGAGGGGTGTCGATCGATGCCTCCTTGTTGGTGTCGATCGACACTGAGCCTGATNAGAAAGCCATTTCCGTAATGTGGTGTGTGGTCCAGTGCGGTGGCTAAAGATGTTGTCCTCAGAGCTTCACTGGAGCTTTGTGTTTGGTGTGGTCTCACTTTACGGAGTAAACCAAGGTCTTGGTGGCTCATTGGGTCGTGTTGCTACAGAGTATTACATGAAAGATGTTCAAAAGGTTCAGCCTTCTGAATCTCAAGCTCTCACTGCAATCACTAAGATTCCATGGATCATTAAGCCTCTTTGGGGCATTCTCACTGATGTTCTTCCCATCTTTGGTTTCCACAGACGCCCTTACTTCATCTTAGCTGGTAAACATCACTCGAAATCGAATCAAATTCTCCGCAACTGTCTCATTGATTATATGTACTGTGTGTCTTTGCAGGGGTGCTTGGAGTGGTGTCTTTGTTGTTCATATCACTTCATAGTAATCTACACCTTTACTTGGCACTGTTGTGGATGACAATATCAAGTGCTGCAATGGCGATAGCGGATGTGACTATTGATGCTTGCACTGCTTACAACAGTATCAAACACCCTTCTCTTGCATCGGATATGCAGAGCTTATGTAGTTTAAGCTCCTCTATTGGAGCACTTCTTGGTTTTTTCATGAGTGGCATCTTAGTTCATTTTGTTGGCTCCAAGGTTAGCTAATTGTCTTGTCTATTATCTACTGTGATGTTTGTTTATTCATGATTCCTCTCTAATGCTGTGTTTGGCTTGTTTTTTCTGACATTAGGGTGTGTTTGGCTTGCTGACATTCCCATACGCGTTGGTTTCGGTAGTTGGGATTGTGTTTAATGAGCCCCATGTTCCTGGTTTCTCTTACAAACAGGTAAGTTCTATTCTATCTTCACTAGTTTGATTCGGTACAAATATGTGATTATTGACTCTTGGTTGTATCGTTTCAGGTACACCAGAAATTCACTGATGCAGGGAAAGCGATGTGGAGGACAATGAAGTGCTCAGATGTGTGGCGTCCGAGTCTGTATATGTACATTTCCCTTACTTTTGGTTTGAACATTCATGAAGGTCTTTTTTATTGGTTCACTGATTCAAAGGATGGTCCTTTGTTTGCTCAGGTAATTTTATAACAAGCAGTTTCTATTTTTAGAATCTATTTGAAAATGCCTGATATGTTGAGAGGTTTTCTGGTTTGTTTCAGGAAACAGTTGGTTTCATTCTCTCAATTGGTTCAATCGGGTCGATTCTAGCAGCAATGTTGTATCAGCTAGTCTTAAAGGACCATCCGTTCCGTAGCTTATGTTTGTGGACTCAACTTCTCTTTGCTTTGTCTGGAATGCTTGACCTCATCCTTGTGCTACGTCTCAACTTGAAATTTGGTTTACCGGATTATCTCTTCATAGTAGTGGACGAGATAGTTTCTCAGATGATCGGTCGCTTGAAATGGATGCCGCTACTCGTACTCACTTCAAAGCTTTGTCCTCACGGTATTGAAGGGACATTCTTTGCATTGCTAATGTCGATCGACAATGCAGGCCTCATGACCTCATCTTGGCTCGGTGGAATTCTGTTGCATGTCCTTAAGGTGACTCGGAATGAGTTTGGTAACCTCTGGCTTGCGGTTTTGGTTAGGAACGTGATGAGACTTTCGCCGCTTTGTTTTCTGTTTCTTGTGCCTAAGGGAGATCAGAACACGTTCAAGCTACCGGATGAGATAATGGGTGAGGATTCTTCGGAAGAAGAGGAAGACGAGAAAGATGGAACTCGGAATTTGGAGTTGGCATCTCTTGTTCATTCTGTTGATAGAAGATAGCTTTACAGTTATAGCGTTTGAAGCAAATGCTTCAGTTTTTTCAGCAGCTTCTACGAACTTTACTTCTAGTACTGGTGGAAAGTGCAAATGGCACTACATTTTTCTGACTACATAACAAGTTTGTGTTCTTTTTTTTTTGGTTGGTGTAGAAGAAAACAACATCTTCAGTGAAGTTAGGGGCCTAATCTTCTTAAATATCTAAAATAGTTTCTCAAGAACAAAACATATGAATCCTGCAGAAGAAGAAAATGAATGAGAAATCTTTCAGAAATTTGAATACACAATTACAAGCTGTGTCTTGGAACATGTGTTCTACATATCTTCTGGATTTAGAAACACGAAAGGGTTAAAAAATTTTCATAGGAAGATAATTTCCAGTAATGCAAAGAACAAACCATGAGGTGAGAAACAAGCATAATCATCATCATCATCTCGTGCCTCGTCTGCGCCAGTCCCTGTCTCTATCTTTGCTTCTATCATGATCATCTCGATCGTGGCTTGAACTCTTCTCACGTCGGTCGCGATCCCTATTCAAATCATGTTGCCTGTCTCTGTCTCTGTGTCTCTCTCTGTCCCTATCCCTGTCTCTGTCCAGGTCATGATCTCTCTCCCTCTCCCTGGTCGATGATTTCCGCGGCGGACTTTGGCTCTTGTTTTCCCCACGTTGCCGCTTTTTAGAAGATTCTCGAGAATCATCTCGCCTCTCCTTCCGCTCTATTACTGATTTCTCTGCAGTTAGGATCAATGTTTAAATTTATAAGAAGGGTCAATTGGATCAACATGAACATTGTACATGTCCTGGAATACACCAGATGCTGCCAGTCTCCGTGATAAAAGCATTTCAAGAAAAGAGGAAGCAGTAGAAAAACAAAAAAGGACACTCTAAACCTAAAAGAAGTCTTCATCATGGATAATTAAGATCAAAGCTAAATCAAGAAACATGGCATGCTAAGTTCGAAACCAACAAAAGTCCAAGAGAGCACAGGCAACTTAAAGAGTTCTAAATACAAACACTGGAGAGGACTAATACTTCTATAAAAGGAAGCAATTAGTTCTTAGTTGTTAGCTATCATTGTCAAAATTCTAAAGTTTTTATCCAAGCATTCAATCAGTGGAATGAGTAATTCAAATTTCACGTTGTATTCCGAATCACCAACACAAAAACAAAGGCAAAATATTTGTAAATTACAGAAGAGATTTTTGGAAAAAAACTGGCTTCAAATACTTGCCCTAAGTTTAAGAAAGTAGGACAAGTTTCGCCCATTGTTGCATCAAATGGACATGGAGAAAAATAACAACCTTTCCCAAAACAAAAGAAGAGTATATGTTTGATGTGAGTGAAGTAAGAACTTACGATTTCTGTTGCCCTCGTTAGGTCCTGATAAGCCATAATCAACTTCAAGTCTTTTTCTGTTGATTTCTACTTTTCTCTCTATCTCCTCGGAGTTTTTCATCCCCTGTTCCTCAAGAGTTTCACGATACTCTATCAAAGCAACTTCTATGCGTCTACGCTTTTGTCTGCAGTAACAAAAAAACAGGTCAAGAGAGAAGTCTATCGAGTTTCAAATTATACAATTGAATAGCAACTTGTAGTGAAGGTAAGTTCTCATCTTTACTTGTAAACATTACAGTATCAGTGCCAACTCATGAATGTGACTACGGGCTTCGACAAATCCGGGTATATACAATTGATGCGTATGCCCAAAAGTTTCTATAGCATCAGTTATCCACCTTAAGAGGGTAGAGCTAAAATACCAAATAATGTGTACTCTATAAAGCCCAAATCTATTAAAGTTCAAAAGAACACACATCCCTCACTAATATAGACTACCCTTACGCTGATGTTCCTCTTTCCTGGAACTATTTCGAGCTACTCTTTGTTATTTTTGATGCTCAAGCACCAAGATGAAGCAATAATGCAATTGGTGTTTTTTTAATCCATATTGTGCCAGGTTAATTTACTTTCCTTATATCTTTCCAAAAACAGATTCATTGCTCATACCTTTGTTCCTCATCCATTCCATTGTCAGGTTGGGCGCGGACACAATCATCACCCTTGAGATCCTCGTCATCAGCCTTGAAAGTTATCCCACCAGTATTGTCACTTCCTGAAGAGGAGCTCTTTTTTTGTTCATCATCAGCTTCGTCATCGTCTCTCGCCCA
>NC_025704.1:16292356-16305364 GCF_000633955.1 Camelina sativa
TCTCTTTTGCCACAAAGGCTTTCAGCTCAGGCTGTGGGATTGGTATTGTCGTGGGAAGATTCATAGGCTCTTTCATTTCAACTTCTGCGTAGCTGTTCTTGATATGCTCCCGCTCACTCTTAACTTCTTCCCAAGTTGAATGGTCTTGCGGATGATGCTTTGAAATTTCATCCACTGCTTCATAGCCACGTTGTTTCTCTGTGTCTTCAAGGCTTAGTAGCCGGGCAACCATCATTACTCTACCTCCTACAAGAGACAGTCCATTGTGCCGGCAACGTCTCTCAAGCTCAGAGATCGGTAAATTCATCAANAGGAGCTCTTTTTTTGTTCATCATCAGCTTCGTCATCGTCTCTCGCCCACTTTGAAGCTGGCAATATGAGGTCATTCTTCTCTTTTGCCACAAAGGCTTTCAGCTCAGGCTGTGGGATTGGTATTGTCGTGGGAAGATTCATAGGCTCTTTCATTTCAACTTCTGCGTAGCTGTTCTTGATATGCTCCCGCTCACTCTTAACTTCTTCCCAAGTTGAATGGTCTTGCGGATGATGCTTTGAAATTTCATCCACTGCTTCATAGCCACGTTGTTTCTCTGTGTCTTCAAGGCTTAGTAGCCGGGCAACCATCATTACTCTACCTCCTACAAGAGACAGTCCATTGTGCCGGCAACGTCTCTCAAGCTCAGAGATCGGTAAATTCATCAGCTCTTGCCTTGCAGCTCCTTTGCCTATTGCCAGCGCAGCATCTGGATTGATCTTACCAATATCACTCTTGTTGTCAACGGAACTTTTGTTCTCTATTTCAGGTGCATCACCGCAGATAGAATGAAATAAGGTAACACCAGATACTCCTGACCGGAGAAATGTGGAACGTAGTCCATATATGTATGCGTCTGAAAAGAGAAACCAATCTGCCCATACTTGCAGTACTTTGAGAACCCGTTCCTGCAAAAGTTCAGAATGAGTTTAGAACAGTATATTACAAGGGACGGAAAACCATCAAAGATCAATTTTTCTTTCTGACAGTACTTTTAGAGCCTCAGCGGTAATTCTTCCAGTTATGCTTCGATACAGATCATTGAAGCTTTCCATTATGTCGGGTAGAGTTGCTTCGAATTTGGTTCGGTACGCAGATGCATTTTTAACACGTGCACTGCTATTATGAAGAATATCAGACACAAGCATGAGTCTAGCAACTTTAGTTGGAATTGAGGTCTCTTTTAGGGTCAGGGACTCCGTCAAAACTTCAACAACCTGTGGAATAAGTACACATATATAAGCAGGAAAGGGCATTTGAATATCTATTTTAAAACGAGTAATTCATTTCAGTATTCTTAGTGGTATCTAGAAAAAAAACATCTGAAAATTCAATCAATTGGAAAAACATCTGATTTTGGTCCAAAAATAAGTTATCTCTATATATGTTATATGTGTAAAATGCATTTTGAAACTACTGCATACAAATGAACCAATCTTCAGAAATTTTTATAATTAATCAGGATTAAATTATATGTTATAGCTTTTGACTGATATGTATAAATTAAAGGATCTTCCGTAAAATCAAATGTACCGAATATAACTAACATATAATACCTCTCCAGCTGCATCTGCATTATCTAAAGCGAAACCCATAGCTTCTTTAATCTGACTCCTTTCTAAAGTAAGGTTACGCAACATGTCTTCGAACTCATCCCTCTGGGGATCGGTCAGAGTCCTCTCAACTTCCGCACGCTGTAAAATTTACCACAGTGAGGTATCCCGCACAACCAAAAAACAACTTGGCGAGCAAAAAAAAAAAAAGGAAATACATAAAACATAAGTGAGACTGCAAGAAGATTACCCTGCTTCTTCCCGCTGCATATGTGCTGGCAGACTCTTTTTCGTGCTCCTGGGTCCTAGATACAGGCAGAGGTGGCGGTATCCATCTGCAATAGGAGTAAATAGACAGTGTCAATACACCAGATGTCATATGCAAAGGTGAACCAACCCAACCGAACACCCGGATCAGTTTCAACGTCGGCAAGTAACAATACCTTCCACTACCAGTTATCATGATATACGGTTCTGTTCTCCACCTTTGAAGTGTATCACCCTAAACAACGCAAAAATATTCATCAGCTTATGAAAATGTAAAGCTCAAGGAGAATCTAAGATATACCTAACTATAAAACAATCAAAATGTACCTGAGCAAAGGAATAGAGTCTCCAGACGTAGTAAGTATGCTCCTTCGAGCCAAGCTCGAACAAAAACTTAAACATTGGATTCCCACGGCCCCTCTCCATGATAGCTTGTTCAAAAGCACATTCACCATCCAGAACATAGAGAGCCATTGTATCAATGACATGTCTGAGGTGCTCGTCCTCAGGAGTAACAACAGTGATATCCGGAACATTAGGGGTAAGAACCTGTTCAACGAAAGAGAGGTTCATTCGGAATATGACTACTAAAGATAGGTAGCGGATAAGAGTGTCGTCAAGACGTCAACTACATGTGCCACACCAGCAAGTTAGTCGAACCAGGATCATTTACAAACAAGAGAGAAGCCTTAAGTATTGAGAAGTTTCTGAGTATTTGGGCACTGGTTTGGGGCCATTGGGGGGTTCTGGGAAAGTAGAGGATGCACAAGAAATAGAATTGATCTCAAGTTTGGTTTTTAGTTCTGCTTCCGTCTAACATTACTTCAAGAAGTAATAACACTTAATTATGGAACTTACAAGTACCATTTCTGAACTAAAAAGGTAATTCAACCTTCCTAGAATATCAATAACATATAAAGAACCAATTCAAGCCATGTGTAAGTGTAACCAAGTTCACATACCAGCTCAGAGTTTTGATTTGGAACAGCAGTTATTGGTGGACCCGTTTGACCAGAAAAAACCAAGTTGCAGCCCTGCCAAAGAAAATACATGATATTTTATAGTTACACTAAACAGATATAAAACTGGCAGTCATTAAGTTTTGTGCAAAAAATGGCAAGGAAAAACCACTAAATTTAGAGATCAGGCCCATTCTTAGGTTAGTGAATAGAATTAGAAAAATGTATCTAGAAGAGCAGCACAAGATGCATTACAAACCTCCTTACTCCGAATAGCCATATGTCCAGGTGGTGGAGCGGGTAATGCTTGTGATGGTAGAGATACTGCTTTACCCCATCCAATTTTAAGTTCATACTCGTACACGATGATCCCTGTAAAATTGGAAAATTTCCTTCATAACTTTCTTTAACATTGTCACATGCAAGCAGGATGTATAGTTAGTACAAAACCAGTGGAACATAGATAGACTAGTCAATAATGCCAGAAGGGTCACTTTCTAACATTGATCAACCACCGAGTATATGTATCAACCAAAAAAGAAAAGAAAAGAAAAGGTACTAACACTAAGCAGTAATGATGAAGAAAGAAGAGACGGAAGAAACAAAAGACAAGGTTCCAAAGTAAGGCAGTACTAGTGACTAAAACTAAACGCTACATATTTCTTTGACACTGACACAGGCTTTGTACATACAAAACCAATCAAATTTTGTTGAACTGAAGTACTCAAACTAATATGCTTTTACAAAGTATAGAGCCTAAAGCCGTTTCTTGTTCAATTATCCATTTTAAGATTTATATCATATATCACACATTACCTAGCAAATGATTCTAGCCCAGTACAATAGAGCTTAGAGAGAAGAGAGGCTAGCTAACCTTGCATTTCATCTTTTGCAGCTTGTCCATCAGCCCTATTCATGAAGGAAACAAAGCCACAGTTTCTTTGTCGCCTCTTCTCCTCATCTGTTCTTGGCCACATAATCTTGACACTAGCTATGGGCCCAAATCTTCCAAAAGTGCGCAGAAGGAAATTCTCATCAACCTACGTGAGCATATAGATTATACCTCATGAATATTAAGAAATTGTTGGCAAGAGAAATAACACATGAATCCAAGTAAGAAAAGAAAGAAAAAATACCTTCGGGGAAAGATTCCCAACATAGAGATTCGTAGTTTGTGGGTCACCATCGTCAAACGATCCTAGCCTTCCACTGGGATCAAAATCATCAGGTAGCTCATCAAAGCGGCTAGATGGCTGAAGACAGAATTATTTTAGTACAGGAAGCAGGGGATATCGCTCTAAAAAACAGTGCCAGAGTTAATCTGAGAGCAGACCACCGATGAAGAGAGTGCAAGAGTATGATGAACTAACCGAGTTATCGCCCTGACGGTCACGATCCTGGTTTCGTCTTTCTCTCAGTTCTTGTTCACGTTTCAACTCCTCCATGAAATGATCTATATTTCGAGTCTTTCCCTTTTCTCTTTCCTTAGGCCTCTCCTCTTCCCTCTAGAAAGATGAAATAAATGAACTTACAACTTAGCCATTGCTGCTTCAAACAAACAACCCAATCAAAAAGAGATTCACAGTAACAAAAGCCATGCTACTAACCTTCTTCTCCGGTTCTTTACCCTTAGATGCCAGTGGTGGTGGAAGGAAAGAGGGAACATACCTGCATAGATCACGTGAAAGATAATCTTCTATACACAAGAATACACACAAGGATTTCCAACTTATCAAGCAATAACCAAAGAACATCATTCCTAAGACCCAAACGTTTTACCAATAAAGCATGAAGAACTCAGCTAATGAAACTCTACTCAACCATGTAACAAGCATACCAAAAGTAGTATACTCATCAACAAAAACACGAAAACGAAAGCAATCAGTTTTACCTACTCCCCTTCTTTGAAATGGAACCCCCATCTTTGGACTTTTCACCTGCCATCCGCGAACGCATAGAAAAAAAAGGTCCATACTCTTATTAATGTGTTTCCCAATATAATCAAAGCATCGCTCTAACCATTTTGACACCCATAAACAAAAAAAAAAAAAGTACACACAAAGAGAGGCAAGGGTAACAACAACAACACCGTAGCATTTTTTACAAAGACTAACCTTCAGAATCAACCTTAGGCTTCTCTCCTGGATTAATCGTCCCACCTCGAACAAAAGTCTTAGTAGTTGCACTATCTCCTTGAAACGATTCCACGAATTCTTGATACAAACGAGCTGTTTCGTCCTCAGCTTTCTACAATTAAGATAGAAAAAAAAACATCGATTAAATCAATCTTCCATGAACAAATTCGATTGAAATTTCAACTCATGAACAAGGAAGAGATACAAACCTTCTTCCGAGCTTCTTCTTCTTCTCTATGTTTCTGGAATGGCGTTTTCTTTCGGTTAATCGAGAATGAACTCATTTTTGCAGCATCCAACTTCTCTTGGGGAAGCTTGTAGCCGCGCGCTGGCTAAAACCCCCGTGGACGAGACTGGGAAGCCTAATAGAGGATTGGAGAAAGATCAAAGTAGAAAGATACGATAACTAGGGATTCTGATTCGGATTTGGAACTAGGGTTTGGAGGAATCGACAAGGGTGACGATGGATTTGATCAAAGAAGCTAGGGCTTGACGAGAGAAACACAGAACGAGCTAAAAAAAACGATTGAATAAATTAAAAAATACTAGATAAAATCATAATATTATTACTTCTCTCTTTTTTTTTCAACACGAAAATAAATCATAATATTCATTATTCAATCAAATTTATTCATTCGTCTCTTGTAGAATTTCAAAATTTAATTAGTGCTTGCTTATGCTTCAGAAAGAAAAACTTTGACGCATATGATTCTTTAAATTATTTTTCATTTTCATTGCATTTTTATCTGCAATTTGATGGTTTAATCTTTTTTTTTTCTTTCGTTTTTGTCAATTGATGGTTAAATCTTTATAACGGTAGATTACAAATTTTTATTGATTCATTTTATTTAAAAATTCATATGAGATTCAAACAATTTCATTAGTTTTGAAATAACATGGTGTACCCACATATTTAAATAATTTTATTTTTCACTTTCAAGTCCATTTGAAATTCAACAGCATTAAAGTGTGAATCTTGATAGAAAAATTTATAGGCTTTTTATTTAAGCACATCAAAATAACATTTTTTATAAATATAAAATTAGAATGAACCAAAATTTAAATCATGTAACATGTGAAAAAGATGTCAAAAACAAAATAAAAATCAAGTAACGACTCGATTTTGATTAGTAATGATGCGAGCACCGGACGTCTTGCGGTATGGACAGAACGGCTCGTCTTCGGGACGCTTAGGATAGAAGCAACTTTCCTCGGACCAAACTTTGTAGGATGAAAGTAGGAGGAAAACAAACGGTGGAAACAGAGTTTGGCGGAAAACAAACGAGCGGATCGAAAGTTTGAACTTTGGTCACGTCGTGGTCGAGCGGCTACAATAGTGGTACGGTATGGACGTCGAGGTTGCAAAGCGGCTAGCGATTCAAAAGATGGCTCGACTAGAAGGAAATGATAGCGATGGTGGATTGAAGGACGACACACGAGGGCTGACTCTTGAAACAACCCGACCTTTTTTTTTAATAATTAAATACAGTATAAACAATTATGCAGCCTATACTACTAAATTAAACCAACTCAAACCACGACTCCTTATTAAACCAATAACAACCAGTACACACAGCGGAAACATACCAACCATACAAAACCATTACAACATCAATACAATAACAATCCTAAGCATTCTATCCATCAACCTAGCATATCTCTATCCAAGGTTCCAATAACATATCCAACAATCCAATAACACACAAACGAGACCCTAGATCATCCTCCTCCTCATCGCCATAATTCCACAACACAAACCTGCACACCATAAACAACAATTGAGATGNTATCACAAATACTTAGTGAGGCAATCCTCCCATCTACTGGGCTATACACACAAGCAACTGAGAAACCAATGCTTAACAACTGACAACCAAACACAAACAAACCAGGAAAATCACGAAACAAGCAACTTGGTGTCGACTGACACCAGAGAGGTTTCGATCGACACTGGCCAAACATGGTGTCGACCGACACCTAACTGGTGTCGATCGACACTCCCTTCGCAGACGCGAACTGCACGAATCCGAACGACGCTAAAAAAGGTAAAGCTAAAAAAAATGAAAACTTAATACGCCTCAAGATTTGAATATTTATTTATATTTTTCATACATTCTTTTATTTGTTTATTTGAAATGCATAGTTATAGAAAATAAAATAAATATAAGTATTTTATTTCATAAAATTGATATTTTAATAAAAAAGGAAGATAGAACTTAAGAACATCCCACTGACAGCGAGAGCAAGACATTTTGATAGAGGTGTGTGATAAGACTTCTTAATGGACAAAACAAAGTAAGTACATCCCAACATATTTCTTCTTGGCGTTTCTACCCTACCCTCCTGTACCCACAACGTTTTAATTTGAATAAGCTTTGCACTCATTTCTTTGAACAACCAAATCAATTAAACATGGATCCCGAAAACAAAACAAAAAAAACATACATGTGGACTGCTTTGTGGAGCTTCATGGTGTTTGATAGATCTACAAAACCATTTGGTTCTTCCTTTTTGATGATTCATTTAGTCACTACGATTGAACCTGGAAGCAGCTTCAGAGATTAAGATGGAACAGATTCCGCTAGATCTTGTAATTTTTTCAGACCAACGGTGGCTATGAGTTCCATCGAGACAAAAACATCATAAGATTTTGCCTCTTCTTCTTCTTCCTCTTTGAGACTGCATGTGAGTTTGAGCTTCTCTGCCTCAGATTCTGCTTCTTGCGCTTCCTCAAGTAGAAGATTAGCTTCTTCGAGGTCGCTCAGTTCCAGAGCAGCTGAACTCTCTGCTTTTGCAGTGCCACTGTCAATCCGCAACCTCTGGAATCTACTGATAGCCAGTTCTTTTTCTTTTGACAAAATCAACACCTCTATCTCTTGTAGCCTCTTGATGGTTTCTTCAATCTCATGTTCTGCTTTTTCGAGCTCAGCGTTAGCTTTTCCTGTTTCCATTTGTATCTTATCCTTTTCTACATTTAAGGACTTGGCTTCCGCAGCTATTCTTCCAGCTTCTTTGAAATTTCTTGTAGATGCAGCCACTTTCTTCTCTGCTTCAAGCTCCGGCATCCTTTTCTCTATGAACATAACTTTATCCATAAAAGATGTAATATTCTGTTGGATGATCGACTTTCTAGAAGATTGCTCCTTTAGTGACTCTCGGGTACTAGAAACCTCCTCTTGTAGCTTCTGGACTTCCTCAGAAAGCTTCTCTTCGATATTTACAAGCTTGGCTCTCTCTTCTCTAGTTTTAGACACATATGACATCAGACCTTTACGCAATTTAATAACTTCCTCATATTCACAGGCTTCATCTCCTGAAACACGGACAAGATCACGGAGTTTAGCTCCTCTCTCCTTCTCAGCTGCCACAAACTCGTCAACCTCTTTCTTTTTCATTGACAAATCTTCAGTTTCCTTATCAATCTGGGTGAGTCCCGCTTGCACATTGTTTAACATACTATCCAAACTTGTTTGCAATTCCTTGTAGCCACTCACCACATCATTAATTCTTTCCTCGACTGCTTCAATTTGCAAATCGTTCTCGGCAATCACCTTCTCCTTTGCCTTCACCAAAGCAAGCAGCTCCTCAAGTTCATCTGACAATTGTTCTTTCTTCTTACGCAGCATCTCCTTCTCTTTTATATCTTGTTCAACAGATCCCTCAAGAGTACCATTCAACGACAACCGAACATTATCAACTACAACAGATTCTATATCCAATTCGACTTTTCTAACCTCAACATCTTCAGAACATGAATGCCATTTCTCCATTTCATCTGAAGAAAAAGCTTCTGCCTTATCCAGAATCGATCCAGCATCATTCTCAGCATCTGTGCAAAACGTGCGAAGCATAGAGGCAGATTCTTCCTCAGCTTCAATCTGAGAAACAAGAACCTCCTCCATCCTCGACTCAATAGCATCACAATCAGATTCCGCTTGGCGTAGCAATGACAACAGGGCTAGCCTATCTCTTTCCTTAGCCGCGAGGCTTTCGCTAATCCTCTCAGCCGCATCGAAATCCTCCGCCTCGATCGCGTCCTCAAGCTGCTTCTCGAGCTCTTCGTGCTTCGTAGAAGCTAATCTGAGATTCTCAGAAGCTTGCCTTCTCTTCCTAATCGCGTCCTTACGTGCAGAAGTAACTGAAGCAGCCAAGTCACGAGCACGTTTCAGCTTCGTTTCGATCTGAGCCTTGACTAATTCTAACCTTGAGCTACCATTACTAACAACAACAGCAACAGCGACATCAACAGCAGGAGTAGAAGAGTCCAAAGATTGGTTACCGGAATCAAACACTTGCGCGACGGAATCCGATACTTGACTGACGGAATCCGACACTTGACTAACGGAATCGGATTGTTGACTGACGGAATCATCTTCGTCTTCGTCGAGATTGTTGATCTCGTGCCTGCCGTATCCTATTCTTAATCCACCGGCTCTTTTCTTCCTCCGTGACACCTGACGTCCATAACTCTTCGCCGGAGATGGATGAGTAGTAGTGACAACTGACTCGATCGGCTCAGGCTGGTGTTGAACCGGAGTCACAATCGTTAAGTCTGAAAACAGATTCTCGTCCAAAGCCTCCGTCACATCTGGCTGAGGAGCCGTCGCCTCCGCCTCCGCCTCCGCCGCCTTGGTCTCGTTATCTTCAGAATGAGTTGGTGGTGTAATTGAAGATGAGCTTACCTTTTTATCGCTGTTATCTGCGAGCTGAGACGCCGGCGTAAAAAGTTCCATCCCTTCGAAAAGAGAATCCATATCATCGTCGCCACCATCCATCGCCGATCTGATCACCGCCGGATCTGATCTACTTTGCCTTTAATGGAGTCATTTCATAAAACTAAATTCTTGCTGGGCCTTAAATGTAATTAGGCCTTTTAACGGCCCATATTTGATTATAATGCTGACGGTCACTCTTTCCGATTTCGTTAGCGCCTTTTCATCTTCGACACTTATCGGCGAGACTCAGAGAATCTAATCGGAAACCTAATTCTTAAACCTCTTGAGTAATACACAACGAGTTTGTTTCTTCAACCAATCAGATTTTTCGATTTTTCAATTTCTCGGTTCGATTGAAGATGGAAGGAGGTGGTGGAAGTAGCGGCGGTTGTGGGGCGGCGGGAGCTGGAGTGGTTCCGGTATCAGCGATTGAAGCTGTGACCCAAACACTTGCGCACCTCAAGGAACTGAAACCGCAGCTTGAACAGATGCTTGCTTTAGCTGAGCCAGAGGTTCTTGCTGCAATGAAGCCGTTGCAGCGAGCTAAGACTATGTACTTGCTAGCTGATGCAACCACTACTCTTTACGAACGTAACTCTCTTTCTTCTACGCTTTCTTCTTGTGAATCTGGTTTCCATTGAAGTTTGTTTTATTTGCGGTAATGTTGAAATTTGTTTGTGGTTTTTTTTTTTTGTATTGCAGTGAGGTTGAGGTGTACTGGAGTTGATCCTGATGATCATCGTGTGAAATCTGAAATTGTATGTGTAATTCTGTGTGTTGTGTAGACTCTATATGCTTTGCAAATGCAATTAAAAAGGTATCCTTTTGCTGTTTTGTTGATGGTGGAATTGATTGTGTAGGAGCGGATAAACGTGTACCGAGAGAAGTTTCAGAAGTGTTTGGATCAAAGTAAAGGTAAAGATTGATTTTTCTAGTGCCTGAAATGATTTGTAGAGTGAGAGAGATCAAAATTGTTAGTTCTGACAAGTATTTGGGTTAACATTCTCTGAATGTTGGATTGAGAAGACAAGTATTTGGGTATTAAACTTTTGTTTCTGTGGTTTAAGAAACCATCTGTTTCAATTTGAATTGGTGATTGTATTGCCTTGTGTTGGAGAAAGTTTTATGACTTTCTCTTTATATTGGAGTAATGCTGCATCCTGTGTTGTTAGAGATATAATATCTCAGCAACCTTTGAATATTATGCTCAGTTTAGAATATTTTTCTGATAGGTCATAGGTGCTAGCCATTTCTCATGTGGTAAATGGAATCCTGTGGGTACTTGTTGAATGATACATTCTCTCTTAAGAGAATTTGTGTTTCTTATCTTTTTTTTGTTGGGATTATGAAACCTCTGCCTTCGTTAGTTTTTTTTTTAATTTCAATCTATGCTTAGTATTGCATGTACCCATCTTAAATGCAGGGGGGTAGTAGTTCAACTTTGTTTACTGAAGTGGTGATTCTATTGGAAGGCTTATCATAATGACTCGCGCCTAATTCATTGTTCTGTATTTATCTTTTCGTAACCTTACTATTGCACCCACCTATTATCTTGAATTTAAGGGAGATTCAAGAGCTAGTTTCTCTGTTTTCACTTTGTTTTTGTCAGGATTCACTTCCATTTATAAAACTTGTTTGATTTGAAATCACTAGTGGCTAATTGTTGACTTTAATGTTTCACGAACATGGCAATCTTTTTTGTTAAGTTATCTTTCTGTTCGGGTCTACTATCTGATATTGGGGGATATTAGTCTCTCCTCTTTGTTTATCGAACGAACTTGTATGTCTCCGTTTACAAGGTGTTTACTAGATTGGTCACGCTTGTGCGCTGTTTTTTTTTTTTTTTAAATGCCTCGTGACCTTTCATACAAGAATCGTTTTGTCGGTCTGCTATCGGATACTAATGGGCTGAGTAGTTCTACTTAGTTACTCGAAAGTATTTACTTATGCGCATCGTTTCATTTTAATTTGTTTGGTTGATGTTAGGTTCTTCTGATTAGGAAATTTTGTATTCATTTTGATTTTGTTAAGGACTGATTTGCTACCTCTTATTCAATGTCTTATCCACTAAATGATCTCTTATCTGTTTCTTGTTTATATCGTAGAACCATTGCGCCCGACTACTGTCTTAAACCGTCAGGCAGCAACCCGTTTCATCGAACACTCTCTACCTGATCTTACATCAAGTAAGTTTAAAGGCAGTTTGTGTCTCCACCTTTCTGTTTTCCTTTATATTCATGATTTGGTGTGACTCTAACACTCATTACTAAATGATTCTAGCCCAAAAGCAAAACATTAGAGACCTCAGTAAAGGAGAACAATCCAGGATCAGGTATTCGGAAACAACTGCAAGAAAGAGGAAATACCAATCAAATGAGAAACAATCTGTTCAGTCAGCCGCGAAGGACTTTCTTGAAAAAGCAGCTCGTGAGATTATCGGTAACAATGAAAATGGTTTGAAGGGCCCTTTAATGGCTGCAGCTGATGGTTCAGATGATGTTGAAGTTGGTACAGCCTGACTTACTACCAATATACCATGGTAATGTTCTTTTCTGATTATGGTTGACACCTGAAAGCAAATCTCTAGAATTTTCAACTAGGTGGTCGTTCAGGAAAAAACAGATACCTTCTCCTAATAAACTCTTATAGACATTTATCGACAGCTATCCCATAATAAAGACTGTTTGTGTCCATTTCTTTTGAAAAATTTAGTCTAGGTTTTTTTTCCTCTTATGGATTAATTTGCTTCTCCTGATGGTGTGATTCTAGTAACTTTGACACTTTTCTTTGAAGTCATAAAGGATGGGTCAGTGAGGAAAGTGAGGAAGTAGTAAAGTATAGTTATTTTTTGTGATTCCCTAGGCTACAGAATAGTATCAATGTCTTCAATTTTTGTGGTGTCATTGCATCCCGTTGCTTATTTGCTGATTGGAGGTTTGAGGTTTTCAGCATCATTTATTTCTGTCATGCTGGAATAATGTGTCAGTTCTTTCTCTTCGTAATATTGCATTCGTTACTTGGCAAATTCTTAGTCCCTTTGACACTCTCTTCTTCATTGTTTGCAGCTGCTGCTACATAATTTTCTGGATAGTAGTTGTGGCATTTTTGTCAGCATCGCCATTGCAGAGACGTTGGTTTTTGCAACAAATCTTTGATAGGGTTTTTATAAGGTTACTGTTAGCAACTGTTTTCTGAAAGCTCTTAAAGTTGGCGAAATTTATATTCGGAAAATACATTAATGTCTAAAATGCAAAAGAATCCAAGTGGGTTTGCTAAAACATTAATGTGTACGTGTCCTTGAGAACTAAGTGAGAGTTTGTCAAGGCGCGATAAAGTTAAGACCTTGTG
>NC_025704.1:16306581-16324628 GCF_000633955.1 Camelina sativa
AAAATACATTAATGTCTAAAATGCAAAAGAATCCAAGTGGGTTTGCTAAAACATTAATGTGTACGTGTCCTTGAGAACTAAGTGAGAGTTTGTCAAGGCGCGATAAAGTTAAGACCTTGTGAGAGTTCAAGGCGTGGTAATGTCAAGACCTTGTGTGTGTATCAAGGTATGAGTATGATTAATAGTCTTGATGATTGATCCATTCTGTATGGGAGTCTAGATCGGGTAACGTTTGGTGGTAGTGGTACTCACCAAGGTTTGTCTGGTCGTGGGAAGATTTGGTTAATCATGCTTGACAGGATCACGTCGGTAGAAACAAGTGAGGTTCACCATCGCGTGTATGAGACCACAACCTTGGGAATTGATGGTTTGTCTAAGGCGTGCCTGTTGTATCTTTTTGCGGGAACTTGGAATGTTTGCTGAGGCGTATCTATTGCAAATATGTGGGGACCGGAAGCGTTCCCCAAGGTATTGCTGTTAGACAGGATGGTTATAAGGATCATGAGTGATGGGATCAGAACTGATCCAAAAGTGTTAGTGAGGAACTGAGGATGAGGAAGGGATCCGAAAACCAGTATGGATCAAGTAAGCCATTTGTAAAGTTTGTAAAACACTTGCCAATCAAGCCCTTAATATACATAATAAATAATAAATACACACATACGTGGTGACTGAAACCAATCAATATTCACAAACCGTATAAAAGGAAATCATGAGCGATTCAAATTTATGTTAATTGTTAGGATAGGTAAGATCTGAAAGTTTTTAAAAGGTTCAGGAGTATTTTTGGTTAAGTGTTTGAGCATTTCGAAATGGTGAAACGTTAAGGTTTTTGGAGTATAGTAAAAGAAGCGACTAAGTTAGTTTCATGAGTTTATGTTCGCCCATGAAGTGGCCAGAAGTGTTGCATTTGGTGAACGTAGGTTGGCCAATAAGTGGTTGGAAGTGTTGCATGGTTAATGAGAGTATTTAGAACAAAAAGTGGTTGGCAGAAAGTTTCCTGAGTGGTTGCGATTGGCCACAAAAATTGTCGAGAAAAATCTGGACCGATTCTAGGAAGGGCAGATCAAGTCAAGAAATTTGTGGATTAAGTCCAATATGGAATAAGGTACAACATTAAAGGTCGAGACATTGAATGGCTGCGATCAAGAAAAGTTATGTAGAATAGAGTAAGCTTTGTGAACAAGACTATGGAATCATTATTCGAGTATGGGCGGCGATGATGATATTCGGATGGGTGAGTCTGTCTGAACTGTTACCGAAGCAGTTATCGAGCTGGTACGTCCTGCTACAAGTGTAACGAGAGTGCGATAGCGGTACCTAGGTGGTACTGAGGAGCTATCGGGAAGCGGATAGCGACAGTGGATGTTGGTACCAAGAGAGCTACCGAGAGAGCGACCGGTGGCGGTACTGGTAGGATCGATGGATGATCGAGTGGATGAGCCCAGATGGTTGAGGCGTATAAGAGCTGATCGAAGATGGTTGATAAGTGCTCGGTGAGTACCTAAGAGTATGTTGTTGGTTTGACAGAGAAAAGTGTTTATGCGGCTGGACAAAATAAAGTATTCCAGCCCATCTGTTTTTGTTACTTGGGTCACTTTGGGAATAGTTAGATGTGTGACTAAGTAACAAGAAGGGGTGGTGATTGGTGAATGATACATGGATAAAGTGTCTGTGATACGAGAAGAGGTGTCATGTGGCTGGATTGGGTGGACTGTGATGCGGTTGGATGATACGTGATTTAGAGTTTGCGAATATGTGAGGTACTTGTTAAGTTTAAATATGATTGTATTATTGTAAACTAGTGTAAAATGTTATTAACTTGTGGTTAGATTGAATTAAGCATGTGTTCGAGTAGTTTTCTTAGAAGTTGAATCGTCGTCACTGGAATTTTTTAGTTTTCACTGAAAGTATAAGACCTTGTGTCATTAGTCCGGGTTAGTTAGTTAATGCGTTGCAAAATTCAAGGTTAGTTTCTAGTATAGAAGTTTTCCATTTAATTCTACAATATATCTATCTATCTATCTGTTTTTTTGTCCAAAAAAGAAAAGACATCTATCTGTTTTGGTTGAGATGAAACAAATAATTCAAAGACTTCAACCACGAATATTTAGGTTGAAAATGAAGGATCATAAGAATCATGAAAGCCGACACTAAAATCTTTCTATTTAAAGATATATAAAGTCAAATCTGAACCCAGCATTAAAAAATAATTAATTATGTATATAATAAATCTTATTTTACACTCATTACAAAATGTTCTAGAACCTGATTTTGCTGTTGTAGTATTTTGGTTATAGAATTTAAAATTTTAGAGTGACTAAAATCGTGTGCTTTAGAAAAATGCTTTGTACCAAAACTTAAGCTTAAGCTTGATTAAAAAAATTTAGAATGACTAAAATCGTGTGCTTTAGAAAAATGACTAAAAATGAATTAAAAAATATTTCGGTTGTGAATAAAATGAAAAAGAAAATCCAAAACTTAATTAAGCTTGATTGGATGCATTTCAAACCTTTATAATTTTTTGTTTCGCTTTTAAAATTTGTAAAACACCTTGCCAATCAATCCCTTAACATACATAATATATATAAATACACACATGTGGTGACTGGAACCAATATTCACAAACCGTATAAAAAGGTTGTCGAACTATTCAGTATTTGAGCATCGTGAAGAAGTACAATGTTTCAAGCTACCACCACAGCGGCGCCACCGGCTATGTCTATTGGGTTTCCCTGTTTTTGGAGTCGACCACTTGTCCTACCTCTCCGGACCGCAAAGACATTCAAGCCTCTAGCATGTCTTAAACTGAAAGAAGGCGAAGGGTACAGAAATATATCTCTAATTTTCATTTCATAAAAGATCTAATATTTACTACTTTTCTGTTTATTAAAACCTAGATGAAGTCTCAAGATTTGTAGATAGTCAATATATAATGGCCAAGGTGGGAGTAGTAATCAATATTTTCTAATTCATAATCTTATATGAAAATTTCCATATGGCAGAATGTTCCGGCCCCATGAGACTGAACTGAAAGTTCGAGATTATGAATTAGATCAATTCGGTGTTGTGAACAATTCTGTTTATGCAAACTACTGCCAGCATGGTTAGTTTATTTTACGCTAATTCGAGACAGTTGCTATAGTTAAGCTATCTCCCATTCTTACCATCCTATTCTTACTAACTACGTACTGTTTGCTAAACTTGTTTTATTACTAAGGTCTACACGAGTTTTTGGAGAGTATCGGTATCAACTGTGATAAAGTATCCCGTTCTGGTGAAGCCTTGGCAATTTCCGAGTTGACTATAAAGTTTCTTGCACCTTTACGTGTAATTTTGAACTTCTTGTTTTCCTATAATGTTTGTCACATTTTATAAGATCAATGTTTTGTATGTTAATTTATTCTATTTCGTTGAGCAGAGTGGATGCAAATTTGTGGTGAAAACGAGGATATCGAGGACATCTGTGGCACGCATTTACTTTGAACAATTCATCTTTAAACTTCCAAATCAAGAGGTTATTTTGGTGCTTTCGTCAAGCCTTTTTGTGTTTGTTTCTTACTTATATGTTCTGATTCATTTTGTAAATCATTAACGATGCAGCCTATTTTGGAAGCAAAATCAATTGTTGTGTGGCTTGACAACAAGTACCGTCCGGTTCGTATCCCATCTTACGTGCGCTCTAATTCGGTCACTTCCTACACCAACACGTTGTCGATTTGATAAATAAAATCTTGGTATATGTAACGTTTTTGGAGAAAATCTAAATAAACGGTTCACTTCTCATCAATCCAAAATATGATACAGTGTGTGTTTATATAGAATGCCAATGAGACTATACCTCAACATATCAAATACGTATTTTGCCAATGTCGCCTAAAAATATGATTACACGAGTACTTCAGATAATGCTTTACCTTGAAACAACCAGTCAAACTGTCATCTTATTCTCATCAACTTGTAAATCTGTCAACTACTTAAAAATGTATTTATATACTCAATCATATTTTACTGTCAAAGACCACCACCTAAAAAATGTCTCTATAAACACATTAAGTCAATTATATATTGAAGGAGAAAAATTTTATTTAAGTAACTAAAAAAAAACTACTACAATTATAGTTGATGACAAAAAAGAAAAAATTAAGTAAAATATCACATATACTGATCTCACATACTATTAGCTCACATATTCCTAACTGAAAAAAGAAACTCAAATAAATAAACCAAGCTTTACACTAACAATAATTCATTTTCATTTTAGATTAGTGATTTGCTTTAGGGAAAATTATAAATAAATGAGCTTTTTCCAAAAATTTGGCCATCTACACTTTTTTTTCAAGATTGTCAATTGTGACGAAAATGCCCCTACTAATAGAAATAGTGAAGTTTTGAAAAATTTGAACCAATAAACAAATAGAAAACCCATGTTAGTATACAACTGTTAAAAAAAAATTTGAAAAAAATGTTTTGGGTGTCAAAAATCAGTTTGTAAATTGCTGATTTCTGGTCTAAATTGTTTAGAATAGACTTTCTACGATTTTTTCTCTTTCTGAAACATTTAGATTGTTCATTCTACAGTTTGTACATGTTCTAAGAAGTTTAGACGGAAAATTTGTTCTAAAAATTTCAGAACCTGAATTTTGTATGTTCTACAAAATTAAGAATATGTATTCTACGTTTTTCTTCATTCTACATCAATTCAGAATTCGTTTTCTACGTTTTACCCTATATACTAAAAGAAGTAGAAGATATATCATAGAAATTTTTAGAATTTGTAATCTGTAAACCTTAGAATACCCTAAAATAGAAAGAAAATAAATTAAATAAGGAAAGCGAATAATTTTAAATATTTTTTAAATATTCTTAATTTATGGTTAAGATTTCGTAATTATTGTTTAGATTTGTTCTAATACATTTTAGAATGCGTATTCTAAATTACTTAGAAGATAAACAAATTAAGAAAAATCGACATTATACCTTAACGTGATCGATTAGCCCTTTTGGGAAAATTTTTTAACCTTAATTGGTTTCCAATCGATTAATTTCCCTTACTTTGTCAAAACCCAAAACAACAATTTAGGCCCACTTGATGAAGCCCAAAAAACCGATTAATTGATGTTTTTTTAATTTCAAGGGACAAAAAATCAACAAAATTTATCTGAAAAAACAATTAAGGGCATAATTGACTAATTTTATATCATAAAACCTATTTAACCAAACTTTTGAAAAAAAGTGTAGATGGCCAAATTTTTGGAAAAGGATCCTTTATTTATAATTTTTCCTTTGCTTTATTATGTTTTATTTACCTTTTTCAAAAAAGAAGAAGTAATTACAATCTTTTTTTTTGTTTTAGGGTTTTTAGTTTATTGTATACTTTCATTTTTTTTATTTATAGATTTTCTATACCATTTCAAATATAACAAATGCAAATTCTTTTACTTCTCGATTTTTAATTTATGATTTCATATAAGTTTTTAGTTTTAGGATCTTTTTACATAAACCCCAATGATTTATGACTTGACCCCAGTTAGTGTTGTAGTGTATGCTGTTGTACATTGCATTGTGTTTTCTGAAAGCTCTTAAAGTTGGCGAATTTTATATTCGGAAAATACATTAATGTTTAAAATGCAAAAGAATTCAACAAATCTCGTGGATATGAACAAAATCAGAGCAAAACAATCCCTAATCCAACAAATCCCAAAATCCCGACTCCACTGGCCAAAGAAGAAGCGGAACCAGTGGCAGGAGCAACAGCTGGAGCACCCAATAAAGCTGAAGAAGGTGCAGGAGAAGGAGCAGAACCAGTGAAGAAACCACCAGTGTGGCCACCACGAGTGGACATGACGACAATGTGAAGCTTCTCACCTTCGACACAGTTGCTTTTGGAGCCGCTGATGAAGTAAAAAGGACCAGATCTCTCTAGCTTCACCTTAGTGTCTCCATTGCTGTAATTAGCTGCTGGGTTTGTTGTGTTGCAGTTAATGTAAGCATCTTTTGTCACTTGCAGTACAGAGTCCTTTTCCCCATCATACTTCCACACTGTTCAAATACAAACAGTTAGAGGAAAGGGTTGATTTTGGATTTGAATTTTGAGGGAAAAGAAAACTTACCAAGAGAATCACCAACGTGAAAACGTAAGCTCTCAGCCCATTTGTTTAGAGACTCAGAAGGCGAAGAAGGGATTTTCCAGGCGCTGGTTTTGCCTCCGACCAGAATCTCTTTGCAACAGGCGAGATTAGTCAACAAGAAGAAAATGGAGAAGATTAGAAAAAGACTTCTGTGAGCCATTAGGGAGGGTTTAAGTTAGTGTGTGAGCTCAGCTGGAGAGAAATGGAAAGATAAGAGTAAAAGAGAGATAATTTGGGCTCTGTTGTGAATGATTGGGTCTGTAAATATAGAGGAAGAAACTAGCCGTTGGAAGTGTAATGGTGTCTGCTCTGCTACTCTCACTGTTGCTCCCAACGCTTACTTTTAAAACGGTCAAGTCCCCCGTACCAAGACATTTACACATAAAACCAATTATTTTAATAACGGTCGGAGACAAAATTTTAAATACGAGTGCAATGAGGGACCGGTAATACTATCGCTTTGTTTCTTGGTGTCTGCAATTAAACTGGCAAGAGAGACTGAAAGCAAATAGAGTTTAAAAAGAGAGTATAAATAGAATTGAAAGAATCACATATTGTCAATCAAGAAAGATAATCCGAAGTGTCATTTGGGAAAAATCAAACAGAATACACTCTAAGAAAAAGGTTTACATATAAAAACCCTTTTGTTACTGTAACCAAAAACAGAGCGAAACAAGAAGACCCCTATTGAGTAAAAACAAAGCCTTTTAGCACTTGTGAAAATCATAATCTATATTACCTTCTTTCTTTCTTTCTTCTCTTGAATGTGTTTTCTGAATCAGTCGATCTTAACCGAGGAATAGATGAGTCTTGTGAACCAGAGACAAGCGTAGAAACCGATTGTTCCAGTCAGCACAAAAAACGCGTAAGAGGCGATGAGCATGTATCCGAAGTAGAGCATAGCTGAGACGAGCTTAGTGATCTGGAGCTTTGTGAAGAAATAGAAGGCTGCGTAGAGGAAGAGATATACCGCAGAAGAACCTGAGGTGAGGTAAGACCTCCACCACCAGAGATAGTCTTCACTGCAAAGCTGGAAGTAGCAGAGAACAATGGTTATCTCTGCGCAGGTGACCATAAGGATCACAAATACGAGGAAGAGGAAACCGAAGATGTAGTAGAACTGGTTGAGCCAGATTGATGTGAGGATGAAGAAGAGCTCGATAAAGACAGCACCAAACGGTAAGATTCCTCCGATAAGGATTGAGAAAACTGGGTTCATGTACCAAGCTTGTTCTGGGATTTGACGTGGGATTTTGTTGGTTTTCACGGGGTCATCGAGCGGTGGCTTCTTAAATCCGATGTAAGCTCCAACAAAGACAAGAGGGACTGAGATTCCAAACCAGAGGAAGATAAGAGCAAACATCGTCCCGAAGGGAACAGCTCCGGATGATTTTTGTCCCCAGATAAGAGCGTTTAGGACAAAGAAAATGGCTGAGACGACTGCAGGGAATAAGAAGGCTGTTCTGAAGGCAATTCTCTTCCATTCTGTTCCTTTGAACATTTTGTAGAGACGTGAAGAGGCGTAACCGGCAAAAAGGCCCATGAAGACCCAAAGGAGGAGCATGGCTGTCATAAGACCTCCCCGGTTGGACGGTGATAAAAATCCGAGCATGGCGAAGATCATAGTGACAAGTACCATGCCTAAACACTGGACACCTGTGCCAACATAGACACAGAGAAGATCTGAATTGGATGGAGGTCTGAAAACATCACCATGGACGAGTTTCCACCCTGTCTCTTCTTGAGCTTCTTCTTGTGTCTCAAGCTCGTTGTACCGTGAAATGTCACGGTAAAGGGTCCTCAGCATAATCATCGCTACCATTCCAGAAAGGAAGAGGACGATCATCAGAGAGTTGACAATTGAGAACCAGTGAATTTGATTGTCGCTCATCAGAAGATAAGCATCCCATCTAGACGCCCACTTCACTTCACTTTCCTGAAGGGGCAAAAATCAAAACAGTGAGAAGAGGAACACAATCGTATCTCACTAAGAAAAAACAGAGAGAAGAGGAACATAATAGTTATATAAACTGATAGTCGAACAAGAACTTGCCTGAAAATCAACATCATATGTGAAGATAATTTCCTTCTTGTTTTCGACTTCTTGAGGTGTAGCTGAGCTAACAACCAAGCGTTTTGTGTGAGGATCACAGGTAGTCAAACGGGTCTTCTCACTCCATTGTCCCTCGTATTCATGCTTGACACTGCAAATCAAGGGAAGGATAATTAGTACTGGAAAAATAGAGAACACCCCGAGAGTCTATTTTTGTTAACAAGAACTGCACCTGAATGGTTTGACCTCGAATCCCACAATCCTTGCAGCATCGGTTTGCACATCTCTGTGATACCGGACAGTGAATGCCAAGTGATTGTGCATAAAGTACTTTTGCTCTTTGCTCTGTAAAATCCAAAGGACTGCTTAGAAAATCGTGCTATCACTCACATTCAACGCAAATAGTGAATAATCTAAACTTACTTACCCCCTCATACTGCCCTTTAAGACCGATATGATATCCTAGCTGATACACAACAGAGGGAGAACCCTGACCTGGATCAATTCTTTCAATTGGAACCACTAGAGGAAGGTTATCAAGGATCCTAACACACACATATACACAACACACAGCATGAGAAACGTAACAGAGGAAGAGTACATGCTATTCACTAAAAAAAAAAAGTCAATGTGGTTCTCATATTCAAAAGTCTTACATGTTGACCCGATACTCATCATCAATCTTCTCTTTGAATGCCTTGGCAGACTTGGCATCAAGCGTGACACGTCCGAGAACATTGCACATTTGTGGTTCACGCATTTTAAACTGCATTATTCCAGTTCCTCAATAGTTAGGGGTAAATTTAAAGTGAAAGTATCAACTGTAATCATATTCAATCAAAAAACAGAGAACAAACTGAATAAGGAGCATTTTCGATGCGGTCACCACGAAGAACTTCACCAAGATTCTCAGTACTGTCAACAATCTTCTTAGGACGGCAAAAAGGAAGAGAGTAATACGAATACGGAAGCTGAGTCTTAATAGATGTCAACTTGTTCACTTTCACCTTCAACTCATCTCCCTACATAAGACGACCCCAAACATAAACAAAAAAAATATCAAAACTTCAGCTTTGGATCTTCTACTATAAGGTTGGATTAGCATGCAAAAGATTTGTATCCAATTTAGCTATGAATTAGTGTATAGTGTAATTAGATAACAATTGAAAAAAATACGACATTGGATACAGATCAAGAGATCGTAATGAGAAAATTAAGAGGCTAAAAGTGTCGGTGGCACTAAGGATTCGCTAAAACTAATCTTAAAAAAACCAGATCCGAGAGATCCAAATCAGATCCCAATGGAATTAAGAATACGTTTTTTTTAATACCTTTTCGAAATCCTGAGGAGCGACACCGGGGAGGTAAAAAGAGTGAGCGGCATGGATGAAGAGAAGAAGAATCACAGATCCAAGGATTTGTAACCTCCTTGAACTTCTATAAAACTCCATAGCCATGGGGTCGGTTTCCACAGATCTGGAGAGCTTTATAAGCTTTCTTTTTTTCACAGTTTTGTGTGTGTTTTGTGAAGAAGAAGAAGAAGAAGAAGAAGCAAAGAGAAATCGAATTGATTAGAGAGAGAGAGAGAAGCGAAGATCCTTGTTTCTCTCTCCGTTATTGCTTTCGTTTTCTGTAACATCCTTTTATCCAATTATATATCGCCACGTGTTTAACCCTGTCGAGAAATTGTAAATGGGCCTCATTTCCTAAGCCCATTAAATAATTTACGCTAAACATTTCTTAGGCCCATTAAATACTATGAATTTGACNTTTTTTTTTTTTTTTTTTTTTTTTTTGGGGTCGAGACAACAAATTTATTAAAATCTTTGGATGACGTGATTTTTTGGTCACGTTGAAGTAAAATCTATTAGTTACGTAACGTTAAGCAAACCAAAAGATGTTAGTTTTCGACATAATTATAGTTAATGCATGTAAATAAAGAAATCATGTAGATGACAAAACAGAAATAACAAAAGAAGAAAAAAACAGTATTTTATTAATTAAAGACGTTACAATAACATTTACACATGCATGTTAGTCGCTACATATATATATATATCTTTCAAAGTGGAGTGAAAAATTCAAAGCAAAAATAATACAAACATAAAAAATGGAGCTTAAGGTAGTTTTCATGGGAGGTCTCTTGATCACTATTTTGATATCAATTGCTAATCCTAGTTTAGCCACAAAAACTGATGAGCCATGGATCGATCCCAACGCTGATTTATATACGCTGTTTACGGAATCTCCAACTTCAAGCGAATACAACAACAACGTGCTCAAGAAATTGTCATCACAACACTTTAGTTATGTCGTAAGTTGCGGTAACAAGAGGGGACGTCAGTGTCGCAGGGAAGTGATGAGAGAGATTCTTCAAAACAAAAACGTTTCGAAACATTGTTGTGAGAACATAGTGAGAGTTGGGAAAGATTGTCACGTTGCGATTGCGAATTTAATGTTCAAGAATTACCATATCAAACGTTTTGCTTCCAAAAGTCTTTTCAAGGCTATCAAAGTTTGGAACAGATGTTATGCTCAAATTGAAGCCCCTACACCAAATTCTGGTTAAAAAACTTTTAATCTCAGTAATTGATGATATACGGTCACTTTAAACTTTTCTTTTCATTCTAGCTATCAAATAGAAAAACTACATTTTTATATATATATATATATATATATATATATATATATATATATATATTATTGTGTAAAACATCCTATGATGAATATTATGTATAATTTGGATTAATGAAAGTCTAACTTGACATCTAGTGCAACATGATTCGTGCTTTGATAATTCTCTAATAAAGAATTTATTAATTCGGAGTTTTATAGATAATGAAGAAAAAAATATATAGAGATAGGTTTCTAGTAATGTGATATATATTCGATTATTTAATTCTCATAAGTCATAATGAAGAGGAGATGGTACTTGTATACGTCTCGTTTTGGTTCTCCCTGCAACGTGTTGCTGAATCTTCGGACCAATGCAAAGCAATCCATCCCCACGGACCTGCCTGGCGACCTTCCTTGCATCTCTGGGGGACTCTCCACAGGTTGTTCAAAGTTTATCACTTTTGATTTTTGAACGGTTTTGTTACACAATTTTCTCTGTTTCCTATGTTAGCTCTGTTTTTTAAAAAATTCCTAGAAAGAGTTTACTTATACGGTGAGGCTATTACCAAAGGCAATGTATCTGTATCATTGTATGCACGGGGTGTGTTTCAAGTGGTTGGCTAACAATTTTAACAAAATTAATGGACATCATAGCACAGTATTGACAACTTCTTGCTAATCCAAACGATCCTCGGTTTCGGGATATTTTGGTTATTTTCATACTCAGATTTGCAGCGATTTGGAGCTCGTATTGGTTTCCTAGTTTACAAGTCCATTGACCAATGCTACCAAAATCTCGACAGATGATTTGATAATTCAATAAATGTGGTTTAAATAGAGAAAAAGAGGACAAAGTAGAAATTCAAATCATAATTAATAGAATATCATACTATTGAAGTTATACAGTAAACAACAGTTAAGTGTATAAAAAAACCTAATAAATCTTATAAACCTAATAAACGAAAACGAGAACTATAACAAACAGAGGGAGAGCACGTAAAGAGTGAAGATGGCAATAACAAAAATAGTCACGGTGTCAGCACGGCCGTTCTCGTTCTGCTCCTGCAGCCAGTTGATTATAAAATACAAAGTCCCCATCAAAATCAGCAGGATGAAGAACAAGGAGAATACTGTTAAATCACCACTTTCTCTGAGTCTTGGAATCCTTGAGTATTTGGTTTTATTAGATGATGATGAACCGGCTAACAAAAAGAAGCGCGGTAGGCTCCAAAACAGAAACCGGATCAGACTTTTAAGCAACTCTACCAACATGATTGCGTATTCACTTTTCAATCTATCGTTTTTTTTTTTTTTGCTTCCACAGAATAAGAGATTTTCAATTGTTTCTTATTGGATTTATAGTGTGTTGGTGATGATAAAAAAATGGAAAGTAATCATCATATTTAGATATTTAACATTTTTTAAAAGTTTATAGTTTTCCACACAAAAAAAAGGAAACAACAACAACGTGCTCACTTTTACAAAACATTGATTTTTTTTCTTCATTGTAATTTGTACCACAAATTCCCAAAATGGAAACAAAAAAATCTTCAGTGTTTACATATTTAACATTTTTTTTTCTTTCTTTTTGCATTATAACCATTTAAAGATTTAACAATTTGAAAGACTAAAACCTATTTCGATAACTTATGGAGATTGGCCTCTATTGATGCTTCAACTCACACAAGAAGTGTATCGACAATGGTTGATCACTAGAACTATACTCCATGTTGGTCCCAATTCCTTCCTAGAAAAGCAAGGTGCAGGTCATGGAATTGAGAACCAAACAAAACTCATGATAATTGATAGTTAATACTCTTCTTGATGATCTTACTCGCCTAAAACGCTAGAATTTGAAATACATACACATTGACATCACATGTCTGTCTTCTCCACGAATGCTAAAGTGAAGATTCTAGTACATTGCATCAAGGCGAGTCTCCTGATGGATATACTTGAGGAGATCGCTGCTTTTCTCCAATATATATTCTTTGCTCCTCTTCCTCCTCTATGGAATAATGGAAACCAAATATTTTGGCTCAGTGGAGATCATATAATACATTATACATAATACATGTTTCCTGGTTTAAAAAAGACACGACCTGCGGTTAGAAACGTAAAATAAAACAGGAAACATCAGGGTGAATCACGGGAAATACGCGGTCAGCGATGTCAGAGCTCACATAAAAACCATCAATCATGTGTTTGCAAGATTAACATAGAACTTGGGAGCAAATAACGAAGGAGAGATCGAACTTGTGAATGATTTATTGATTCACAATCTCTTTGTTTTTGGTGACAATCGAAGTTCTTGTCCCTCTGTTTACATTTTTTTAGTTTTTTTTACACAATAACGCTCTAATGAGCTATTTCAATTTATCCTCTTTTCTATTTAAATCCTTTATTGGATTCTTCTACATTCTGCATTTAGAAGCTTTCGAAGACTAAATGACCTATCTGATTGAAATAATGAATATTGTTTGATCAAAATCCATTAACGCCAAACAATAAATCCAAATAAGTCCATTAGGTATTATTATTTTTGTTGAAGATTTCGGAAGGCTTTGGATGGAAATTTGGAAACAGTTGTATGTTTGGACTTTGGACTGTGGAAACTCTCTATGCAGGCCTATATTTTCTTATAAAAATAAGTATCTTTTTATAGAGCAATGAACAGACAAACTTTTTATTGGATTTACATATACATGACCTTTTTTATCTTCTTTTTTTTTTGGACAATTTGGCATGCTCGGAAAATTTAAGATAACTAGTTAAGATCTGGGCTTTAAGGACTGAATACATTTGTGGTTTATATTGTTCCCAAAGAAAACGAAAATTTTTTCAGATCCATAGATGTAAAAAAATCTGCATCCTGCAAGAAAATAACTGTTAAAACCAATATTTGATTCATTATGAATTGGTAGTAAATTTAAAAATATGTGAAATCATCTTAGTTTTTTTCTAGGAATAAGAAATTAAAAGGATAATTAAGACGGTGAAAAGGGGAAACCGATGTTTCGTATTGAGGAGAATAATATCAACTTAAAACATTGCATTTTATAAATATTAATTCATATAAAAATTTAACAAATCTATTTCTATTATGCTTTTTTTTTTTCTTTAAACCATTTTAGTTATTAGAAGAAAAAACAAATGTAAATAAAAATTACAATTTTCTCATAGTAACCGACTAATTCATGGATATTCAGCCTTTCTAAAGTTTGTATTTTGTAATTTTTTTCATGTCCAAAAGATAATACATAATGATAAAGGAGCATTTGTGTAGGAATTTGGTTGGAGTAGGGCCGAAGGAAGGTCGTTGGAGTAGGACGTGAAAATGGGGCCTATATTACCAGATGGGTAAGCAATTAGGTTTTGCCAAAGTGAACCCCTCACTGATTGACCTATCTTTATTAGTAGAGATGGTGGCATAATGTGAAAGATATATACTAAATAATTACGATTGATGGACGTCTACTATTGGTAAAATAACAATGCAACAGTTTAAATATTCTGATTGTTTTTCCTGATATTTTATGTGTATATTTCTAACTTTTTATTGGATATAAATATAAGTACTCTATTAAATTACATCTGTTATATGTCACTGACACCACACCCCCTTCGCCCATACCAACCGGTTATAATCTAAGACAGCACCAGAATCGACCCGTTTCAATATAGATATGTTAGACTAGAAAGAAGTAATTTTGTCTTTTTGCGTCTTTTGGCAACTAAATTTGAGAGTTTGATTTTATTAGGTCCATATAAGTTCAATCACACGGATCAAAACGGCTCATAAAAACATGATGGAACCGGATCAGACCAGACCTGCATACTTAGACACATGACCAAATCCGTTTGACCACCTTGATATCAATTTTCTCTGGATGTGCTTATGCACTTTAAATAGTAGTATCTTTTATTCTGTAGGATTATTACAGTAAATTTGTGGGTTTTGTTTTAGCGTACGAGCTAATATCTTTGTTAGGCTGAAAGTAACCCTATTATTTGGAATCTTGGATAGAGTTTGGTGGCCCAATGTTAGTGTTGGTGCAGATTCCATCCATTTCAGCTCGGCTTATATTCCATGCATCCGAGGCTAAATAATGCATGATGATGATTCATAGGACCTACAAACATTATCTTCACCTTTTATTTTCTTATCTTACTCTTTCTATCTATTCATTTTACCTTTTTTTTTGTTTGGTGATTTATATGAGCCCATGCATGGTTTTGATTTCTACGACAGCAGTTCTTACATGATAAGGTTAACTTTTGAGTAATTGTTAAATTAAGATTTAATATGAGTTTCTTACTCAAAACCAATTAACAATGAATAGATTGGTCCTAATCTCATATATTTTACTTAATTCCCATCATATTTTCTAATGTGGGATTTTTCTACACACGCTCCCTCAAAATAATGGTTCTTCTAGCCATTAATCTCGATATAATCCATCAAGTCCCTTCAAAATAATGCTTTATTAGATATATCAGTAGAATTACGCTTTCTTTGGACCTTCAATTAATAGGCTGATTGGACTTATTTACGGTCAGATTAATTAACGGATTAGCGTGTATAAGCTCTGATACCATATTAAATTAGGGTTTAAAATGTGTTTTAACTCAAAACCAATTTGCAATGACTAGACTGACCCTAACCCATATATATTATTTAAGGCTCATCATATCTTCCAACTTTTCTCTGCAGTAATGTATAATAATATCTCGACACTAGTATTTGAATTTGATTGTTTTGTTTGTACATTTTTCATTTATGGGTAATTAAGTGAATAATCATATAGATTTCTATAATAATTCATTAACCATTTTGAAAGACTAAAATGAATGGAATTTTCTATTTTGTAGTAATTACCAATGATGTAATTTACCACTTACACATTTTTTTGGTAACCTTATTAAATACACCATATGCCCAAATCTTCGAGCCTTATAGAAAAAATTTGGGAAAAGAATGAAGAGGAATGTGAAAGAACGGCCCAAACATATATATATATAAAACTAACAAAAAAGACTCTGGAAGAACTCTTCTTCTCTCCAACCTTTTAGAACAACAAGAACGGCCAAAACCCTCAAATACGTCGAGCTTTCTCCTTTTATACTCGATCATAGGATTTCCAAACCCAAAAATGCGACAAAACGAGCGTTTTACTTAGTTGTTCCACATAAACAGAGCTTTGCATCGACCGATGCACATACTAAACCGAGATTCTGGTTCACATGTGTCACAAAATCTAATGATTAATTTTGTTTTAAGAATATCTACTTTGCAAACAAAGAAAAGATTATTTTCAAAGAAGGTCTTTTCCTATGTAAATTAACCACCCACCTTTATTTCCTCAACATTTTTGAAAAAATGATATATATATTATAGGGAATATGCAGTAGATAGCACAAAAATGGAAAATAATTAAGAAACTACCATTTGTCTACAGTGCTTTTGTCAGAAGGGTAATAAAATTACCAAGATTTGTCTTATTCTCCCTCTTCCTCTTTTTTTTTTGTTTCTCTCTCTACGTCTCCATTGGTATTCTTTTCTCACCATGAGATATCATTATTTCTTCTGTTATACACACATCAAACAACATCAATTCTTACTTTTCCTGCTTTTTGTTTTTTTCGATTTCTCTCCTTCAAATTGCAGAAAATATCTCACCTTATCTCTTTGGATTTCAATTTCTGTTGGAATCTCCGTCATCGTGTTTTTTATTTATTTAATTCATGACTTTTTGTTTTATAACACTACTTTATCAAAATTACATGTGATAACATAATATCTCTTTAATAAATTATTTTCTTAAATTACACGTTATTTATTAAGATTTCATGTGATTTCTTTTGAAAACATGATTTTTAATATAAAACCACATTGTTTTATCAATAATACGCTTTTTCTATTAGTATATTATGATATTTTTATTAACTGATATGTTTTTCCTACAAATAGCAATTACATTGTTGTATTTTGTTCAAGGGCAATTTTGAATTTTCTTTTCTCCTAAAAATAGTAGTTACCTAAATTTTCTGACACAATGGTATTTTCTTAATTTCTTTTAGATTTCATGGTAGTTACTAATATTACCCTATATTATATTTATAAGTTTTATTATTGCAATAGGGCTATTGGTATGTCTCCATGATAATTAATACTATATACATATATAAAGAAAAAACTAAAACCATAAATTTGAAAAAATTGCTTTAAGATTCTATAAAGCAAGGAACTTCACTGGATGTATCCTATGTTATTGACTTATTGTAGAATTTATAATTTGTGCATTTACACGTTTTTTGGACATGTTTGCATAAACGTTTTTTCAGAATGTTTGGTCCTCCGTCCTCGACTCCTCGTCGAAGCTTACAGAATGTATCTTATCTGCTGTTAGTATATACATTAATTAACGGGATAAGGCGGTGTAAGAACGTAAAATATCCTTTTTGTCGTCTCTGTGTCCTTGGTAAATAAATTGTGAGTACTAATTTGTTTTGACTTTAGAAAAAGGAGAAAAGGTGGGTCGTTTTGGACACACTACGACACGAACACGTGCCCTGTTCTTTGTCAAACTGTCCAATTATGTTACAAGTTTTGTCCGTTACTTTTTTCCTCTATCAAGCAACCAAACGTTACGGTGTCCACTTGTCAGTTGTCACACTAATCTCTAGAATTATCTTCTAAGAATAATAATCTATTTTTTGTTATGATGGCATATTGGCATTAATATGCTCAGACATCAGTGGTTTGCATATAATTTTTTAACTTGTAAGAAAAAAAAATGTTTTAATTAGTTATTGTTATTAACGCTACTGCATAATGTTTTCCTCCTAGTGGGAGATTAGTATATTGGAAAAACAGATGTAATAGATGAAGGATAATCTTTCAAGTTTTATATTGAAGTAGATTTTTTTTTTTTTTTTTATCATCCAACCCTTATTATTTACTGGGCTTTTTTTTACTACTCGAGGTAATGAAATTGTATTTCTACAAAAATATATGATTTTAGTAGTTGTTGGATGGTCAATTTTAGATCGTAGGATTAATCGTAAACGATCGATTGTACTTTTTGGTTAACATTACATGGTATTAGTAAGTTTGGCGTGGTTAACAAACTTCTGTGGTGCGGTACAATTACAAATGTCGTAGAAAAAAGCATGATGGGAATAACGATAACGAGTACATACATTCTGTAAATATCTGCCAAAAGAGATGGTGGCTCCAAAGCTCT
>NC_025704.1:16324694-16374416 GCF_000633955.1 Camelina sativa
TTTTTTTTTTTTTTTTTTTTTTTTTGAATGAATCTCTAGGAACTTAGATAGAAGAGTAATACTACTCTTCAACTTCATATAAAGGCAAAACAATATCTCTCTTACTAGTAAACACTAAATAATGTAAATAATTAAATGAAGTTTTTTAAAGCTAAGTATAATCATATAAAATTTTTAAAACACTCAACTTCTACATTACACAATTTACAAAACTTTCCTTAATCTAAACAACTGGTTAACAAAAAAAAAAAACTTAACAGTTTTACATCACATTCTCTTAACAGTCACTACCAGAATTTTCATCACTAGCATAATTAACATGATTATAATTATTATTATTATGATTATCACCGTGCCACGACCACACAATATCCTCCAACGCCGGCCGGACTTGTTCTTCATACAACCTATTATACTCCAAAGTATCTCCCGCCGACTTACATAACTCAACGACGGCTACTTCCGGCGCCACCTCAAAAACCTCCGCCGTCACCCCGATCTGTCCTTTCCTCCCTTCCGTTTTCCCAAACATCTTCACTTTAAAATCTTTAGTCCTCTTCACCTTCATGTTCATCTCTTTACCAATCCCTTCAAGCTTCGCTACTATCTCCGACGCTGACCACCTTGACGTAAACATAGATCTAAGCTTCCTCTTGCTCTCGAACAAACTCGACAAATCAAACCCTGATGACATGGATGAGATGAACTCAAACGCGTTAAAGAACTTTGGCGTTGTTGCTGTTGTTATTGTTGTATCCTCTTCTACGTTTTGGTTATCGAGCTCGTCGATCTTGAAAGCGACCGGAGAGTTGAAGTTTTTAAGAAACCAAGGCGTTCGCATAATCGCCGGGATAGAGATCCGTTTACTAGGGTCAACGACTAAAAGCTTCGAAACCAACCTCCTAGCTTCCGGCGAAAACCACGGCGGAAACTCAAACTCCGATTTGAATATTTTTCGGTACATGTTCATCAGATTCTCGTCTTGAAACGGTAAGAACCCAGCGAGAAGCACGTACAAGATGACGCCGCAAGACCATATATCAGCTTTAGCTCCGTCGTAACCTTTCTTCCTCAGAACCTCCGGAGCAACGTACGCCGGAGTACCACACTGAGTATGAAGCAACCCGTCTTGCAAACTCTGTTCCGGTAAAGCAGAGAGACCGAAGTCGGAGACCTTGAGATCACCGTTCTCGTCTACCAAGAGATTCTCAGGTTTCAGATCTCGGTGAGAGACGCCTCGGCTGTGACAAAAATCAACGGCTGAGATTAACTGTTGGAAGTATCTACGAGCTGAGTCTTCTTTAAGCTTTCCTTTAACGACTTTGGAGAAAAGCTCACCGCCTTTAACGAACTCCATGATGAAGAAGATCTTTGTCTTTGTAGCCATGACTTCTTTTAACTCGACTATGTTTGGATGACGAACTAGTTTCATGATTGAGATCTCTCTTTTGATTTGTTCCATCATACCTTGACGTTTGAGTACTTGGTCTTTTTTTATGACTTTGATTGCAACGCTCTCTCCGGTGGTTGTCTCCTTGCCGTAATAGACTTTTGCGAATGTTCCTTTGCCTAGTAACCTTCCCATCTCGTATTTCCCGAACAGAACTCGACGTTGTTGTTGTTCTTCCTCCATTAGGGGCTGATTGGTAAAGACTGTGGTTGTAGGAGAAATGATTTAGGAAAGGGTAAAGTTGTTGATACATGAGTTTAAGTTTGGATTCCATGAGCATATACAGAAATAGAAAGATTCCATATTCAGCATATTGCTCACAAGTCACAATATGGAGAGAAATGAGAGAGAGAAAGAGAGAGAAAGANCTTTGGAGAAAAGCTCACCGCCTTTAACGAACTCCATGATGAAGAAGATCTTTGTCTTTGTAGCCATGACTTCTTTTAACTCGACTATGTTTGGATGACGAACTAGTTTCATGATTGAGATCTCTCTTTTGATTTGTTCCATCATACCTTGACGTTTGAGTACTTGGTCTTTTTTTATGACTTTGATTGCAACGCTCTCTCCGGTGGTTGTCTCCTTGCCGTAATAGACTTTTGCGAATGTTCCTTTGCCTAGTAACCTTCCCATCTCGTATTTCCCGAACAGAACTCGACGTTGTTGTTGTTCTTCCTCCATTAGGGGCTGATTGGTAAAGACTGTGGTTGTAGGAGAAATGATTTAGGAAAGGGTAAAGTTGTTGATACATGAGTTTAAGTTTGGATTCCATGAGCATATACAGAAATAGAAAGATTCCATATTCAGCATATTGCTCACAAGTCACAATATGGAGAGAAATGAGAGAGAGAAAGAGAGAGAAAGAGAGAGAGAGTGGTTATGAATGATGAATGATAAGCTTGAAGGTGGGTTTAGTTATAAGAAATGAAGAAAAAGGACTTGAGGCGGTTTGAGGAAGAAGGCCCCTTGTAAAAATATTCTGTGGGGTAAATCAAAGAGATGCTTACACGAAAGATTCTTTCTTAATCAATCTGCTGCGGTTTTGAGAAGCAAGTTTTTTTTGTTTCTTTCATAGTATTGTTTTGATTTTACAGTAATTAATGTTACTCTTTCCGTTACACCTCAATGAATATTAAATTATATTAGTATTAATATATAACATAAATTTATTAATGTGAGTTGTTTTTTTTCAACCACACGTACTAATGTTTGTAGTTTTTAAATATGATTTTATTTATGTAAATAATTATTGTAACGTCTCCTTAATTGTAACGTATAAGGAGGATGTTATCTTCGATATCCTTTTCACCCTATCATCAGGGCAAGATTACATGGTTGGGCAAATGATGCAATCGTCTAGAGCCTACTTTAATTTAATAAATTAATTAAAGCCAAATATCATAATCAGAAACAGTCGTACAAGTATGATAAGATAAAATTAAATACTAAAAAAGGTCCAAGTTTTCTTTAAAATACATAATATTATTTTGTTATCTTATCCGATCGAGATTCGGTTTGCATATGGTAATCAACTTAGATGATTTTACCACACAATGCATATTGCTATTGTAGACATATAATTAAAACAATTATATTTCTTATTCTTTTTCTTAAAATTTATCATCCACACATATATTTGAATTTATTTTATCAAAAATGTGTTTGGATTTAGAGTTTTAGAGTTCTCTGAATGAATAAATTTGTATCCTGGGAGAACGTTGTTGATTATGGAAGAACGATTTCCAATAAACTATAAATTTGTTTGTTACAAGTTAAGTACCAAAGCTAACAATAGTCCAAAAGTTTTGGTGGAAGAGATTAGTATTATTGACTGAAAATTTCGAATAAAACACGATGACGATGACGCAATGGTAGCATTTGTTTGTATCCCATAGGAGAAGATATTTTTCAGGCGACTGACTAAAATTTTTTAATGGCTCCAACATTATATCTTTTTAAAATATATATCTTATCCAGCAAATATTGTATAGGCATCTATATAATAAAGGGACGCCATTATATACATATATACTTTTACTATGCGACGAGATATATATTACGAGTTAAGTATAAAATTATGGGGTTGATCTACAGTTTTTACAAGTTAAAGTTAAATCCTTTGTATATGAGTGCAAATATACATATTCTACGACTGTATTGTTTACATTCTTCAATTCATAAACTTTTTGATTCCACCACCAACATAAAGAGGATCATATACTTCATTTGTTAATTATTCATTCATATCTCTATCGGATTTCAGGACGTAATCACTAATCTATAGAAGTATTTTTGTACCAATAGTATAAAGATTTTCGTGAAAGAGATTAGTATTGTTGACTGAAATATCGAATAAAACAAATGACGATGACGCAATGGTAGCATTCGTTTGTAGCTGGAATTGAATAAGATATTTATTGGGAGAGAAGTAACTAAAGTTTTGTATTGGCTCCAGCAATTTCAAAACAAATCTTGTTACATTATTGATGACTATGTTATATGCATCTGTATAATAAAGTTTTTATGTCGACTGCAAAGGACACGGTATGCAAGTCAATTTTCGTCATGGTGTTTTGGATCTTTGTTATTTAGGCTCAAGAGATTATCTGTAATGATGTTGATTGCATGGTTTATTAAAGTTTATTCGCACTTAATGACAAAGTTTTGCATGGTTTATTAGAGTTTAGTTGCACCTATTGAATATTGACACAATTTTGGAAAATAACTAAGAAATAGTAACGGAAAAATAGAATAATTGCTTTATATTTTTTTTTTTTATACTATTGATATTCAATAAATTGGTACGTGAAAGATGATTTTGTATTATATTATAGATTTATAGTTAAAAAGTTTAATTTATTAAGGAGAAGTCAGAGTTTTTGATTGCTTGTACACAGAAATATCTGAAAATATCACAAAAACAAAATTTATTTGATAGCAAATAAATTACAGTTTATTTAAAAATTTGCACCAATTTTTTTTTTTTTTTTTTAAACAAAAATATTACAAACTTTAATCTATGAGGGGTCCCTTTTTTTTTTCTTTAACTATAGCAATTGGCAAAAGTTCCTAAATATTGGATTTAGGATTTTAGATTTTGTGGGCTTTATGAATTTCAAAAATACTCTAGTGATAAAAATAAGGCTTTTGGTTTTGGTGGGCTTTTAATGAAATTAAATGATACTTTTATGATGATTATAAAAAGGCTATTAAGGAGTGAGTATCAAAATTACATACATACAAAATTAGTGATGAAGAAGACAACACTCCCGGTCCCCTTGAAGGTTCAGCATTTCTTCTGGCAGATTGCTTCTGGTACTCTCCGGGTCTTGGAACGGCTTGCGCATCGAGGTGTCCGATGTGATATCCTGTGTAAACGGTGTGGTTTGGAAACATAGACCATCAATCATGCTCTTTTTGAGTGTCCACGTTCGCGGGGTATATGGGAGCTGACTCCTTTAGCGTTGGTTATGGACGGCTTTCCATATGCTTCAATTTATGCAAATCTGGATTTTATATATTGGCGGGCGGCATCGCAATCGGGGATTCCGGACATCTCCTTTCATTTTCCCTGGATACTCTGGTCGATCTGGAAAGATAGGAATAAAAATGTGTTTCAGGGAATGAAGGCAGCACCGATAGAGATTTAAAATCAGGCGACGAATGACAAATTGTTGTGGGAGGACGCCAAATCTTTTATCAGGAATTAAACAATTCCTCCGGATTCTTTGGATAATAGGGAGTCTTCTCCCCGCTGCCAGATTGATGGTTCATGGAAAAGTTCGGATGCTCTCCAGGGTTTGGGGTGGTGGTTTTGCAGTGGTGATGATTTGATACTTCTAGTGGAAGCCCAGAGTCATCGACGCGGCCTTACTCCTTTACATGCGGAGCTTCAAGCTCTGATCTAGGCTATGGAGTCCCTTTTGGCGGTAGGAGTGGATTGTCAAGTTTTTGAGACGGATTGTGCAGAGCTACTCGCGATGGTGCAGAAGCCCGAAGATTGGCCTGCTTTCTCGAACCTCCTGGAAAACTTTTCTTGGATCAATCATCTTTCCCTTCCTTCACCCTGAAGAGGATTCCTCGTGAGTCTAACATTAAGGCGGATTGTTTAGCTCGTTCCTCTAGAACTTTAGTTTCTGAAATTTCTTTTGTAAACTTTTTTCCTCCGGTTTAGGCAACCAACCTAGAAATTCTCTTTTAATTTATTAATGTTTAGTTGAAAAAAAAAAGAAAAAAAAAGAAGAAGACAACACTAACAAGAAACCTCCGTATGATACTTTTCACCATCAAAAACTGTCCTGAAAATGCAGTAAGAGACCATCAGTAACACTAACTACCTTCCAACACATCATCAGTAAGAACAACGCCATTAATTTACTCTTTGTTAGTGAAAGATCGAACTACGTACCTTTTCTCAAATACTAAATGCGGTAAAAATTGAAAGATTGAAACTCCTTTGTATGATCTCTGCTTAAAATACTAAAATGTAGTAATAATATAGCTGTACATAATTATGAAAATTATAAACCTTTGCGTTTCTACTTTTACTCTTCAACCGTATCAAAAACCTATAAAAAACTCCAAATGTTAGACTTGTTTTGTATAAGCTCATCATAGTAACCCATGGTTTCACAGTTTCTTATATATTTCCAGGTACAAAAGATAGGCCGATCAAAGAAAAGCCGTGGATGGATTTCATTATCGGATCTTAGATATAAATGGAATTAAAGAATAATGAAAGTTAAACACAGTGCCTAACTTACGCACTGCAAAGAAATAATGTTAAAACGCTATTTCCTGTAGATATTTCTACTGTGTATCACAATTTCTCCATGTTGTGAACATTCTTTTTCGCTACTCTATGTTTATTGATAGACCGGAATGAGACTACCAAATTATTGTGGTTCCTCTCTAAGTTTTCTTATATTTTCTGCTTCTGCACACCATTCGTTCCATATAGTTTGTCCATTCCACACTTTTGTAAATCACATGTATATTGTTGATCAATTTTGTTCTGCATTTCTCTTTCAGTTGTCACTATCTACTCACGACCCTTTCGTAAGGACGACCTTGGCTTTTGATATGCTTGTTTAGTTACAAACATACAAAAATATTCAAACAAACATACAAATCATACTGAATATTTTAGCATTATTCGTTTGTTTGGACATCTATATTATGCTTTATTGCGAAATTAAACTTACCACGAGAGAATTCCATGCAACCACTCTTTAAAAGTATGATAATAATGAGATCGACAAAAAGAAAATCCATTAGTAGATTTTTGGGTTTATTTGATAAAGATCCCCTCTAACAAACAAAGATTGATACAGACCCGTAACAACTATAATTTCAAGTTATTAACGTAAATAAATAATAAGGTTTCCAATATATAAATATAATTGCCGACCAAACAAAAAAACCTTAAACGACCTTTCAATTTTATCTATTATCATAAAGAATGTATTGGTGTATGTGTTAAACATAATATTGACATTGTAATCATTCAAAACTTCGAAGTATTTTTTGTTTTTGTTTTTCGTCAAAATAGTGATTGGATAATTATGAACTTAAAAAAGTCATGATACAGCTGTTCTGAAAGCAAAATTGGCAGGGGAAAACAAGCAGAGTAAAATCAAGAGTGTCTACACTCTACAACCATGTTTAGCAAGAAGATGAGCTACTTTTTTACAATTCCTTTGCACAGAGCCAAAACTAATATCTTGAAAACGGATAGCCCAAAGAATGATATCATAAGTTTTACGATCCAAAACATTTGTGAGTATTTCACAATCTCCTTCAAAATAAACCGATGTAATTAAATCCGCGAATCCAAGCTTGTTGAAGGCCCGCTGGTAGAGCTTTACTTTCTGCTTCTAGTGGTGAACCAGCGGAAGGGAGTGATGAAGATCCCCAGCCAAGAGAGCCTCCACTATCGTCTCGGAAGATCCAGCCAGCAGTAGCTTCGTTAGAAGTAGAATCATAGTTGGCATCATAATTACATTTGATAAACGGGAATGTCGGTGTGAAGTACGTAAAGTCTGTTCTTATCTTGTTGTGTGTTGGTGAGCCATTCTTGGACACCAGCCTGAGCTTGAGTTAAGTATGAAATTGTTTCTTGATTTCCACATAAGCCATAGCCATATAAATACTAATTTCTGATTGTCGCTCAGACCATCAGTTTTTTGAAGATCAAGAATTTTGGCCAAGTTATCTTCATAGTTATCTGAAGGGTTTAGAAGGAATGTTAATGGTATAGTAGACAAATTCCAAATGTTGAAAGCGTAGGGACAGGTGAAAAATATATATATGCTTTTTGAAACATATATATATATATATATATATGCTTTTCATTATTGGTAAGTGAATATATATGCAGCCAGACTCAAAATTATAACGGGTCATGTGCCCAAACCTAAGTGGGGGTTATTGGTTTAAGATTTGAATAGAGTTTTAAAGATTTTAAACGTTATGTAGAATCTGTTGTTATTAGATCAAGATTTTGTTAAACTCTGTTAAAGTTTAGAGTTATTAGTTTGTGATTTGTAAAAAGTCATTTAAAATCTTAACAAATCTGGGTTATTGGATTTAGACTTTTATAAAATCATTAAAAGTTTTGTGTTATTCAGTTAAAACAAAAGAATCTAGGATTGTTAATGAGTTCAATTATTATGTTATTGGTTCATGATTTTAGACACTTTCTTTACAAAATAAAGTCATGGAAAGTATCATAAAAATACAGGGATTGTTTGAAGGACTTTACAAGATTTTAGAAAACTAATCAACAAAACTCTCTAGCAATCTTTAACAATCTTTCACTTATTCATTTTTAATGATTTTGTTGAACTCTTCAAAAATCTTCATAAATCTAAAACCGATACCACTCCCTAAAAATAATGCAATATCACACATGCCACATGCCGGCATGTGTACATCCCCTATATAATAAAACGGAAGTACACAATTTTTTTGGTAGACTATATAATTTTTATAAGTTGGTTACAAAATATGTTATACATTAAATATAAGTTGGTTACAAAAAAAGTTATAAATTAATTGGTTAATCTATGAATACAATTAAAAATATCCCAAAGAGAATATTCCAATGATTTATATAATTTCCACAAATAAAATATTTATTATTCTATGTATTGTTACAGAATATATACAGTTAGGCATAAAAATATACTGTTAGACGTAAAAAAGAATAAAATCTTGGCAATTTATCACACTTAATCGTAATTTCTGAGATCTTATTGTGAAGTTAAAAATAAAATCTTACCTAAGCACAGATTATATTAAAACACTTTCACCAAACATGTTCAAAAGTTAAAATAAAACAAACAACAAACATAATCATTTCTCATACATAAAATTATAAAATTAACGATATAAAACTTACAAAAGAGGTGTTTTTTTTAAGCCATCATATTTACTATATGATTTCATTGCATAATGTTTTATCCAAAAACTTTTTAAAACAATCATATAAATTATATTTTATTTTAAAATTAAAATATAAATAAAATAAATTTCAATCCGTGCTCTAGCACATGTCCTAATCTACTATCTAAGAAATTTCAACCCGCGTTCAAAACAAAATAGCTGTTTTTTTTCAAACCATCATATTTAGCATATGATTTTATTGAATAATATTTTATCCAAAAAAACTTTTAAAAACAATCACATAAATTATATTTTATATCAAAATTACAATATAAATAAAATAAATTTCAACCCGTGCTCTAGCACGGGTCCTAATCTAGTCTTATATTTTATTTGCGTTACCTATATATAAATATATTATGATTACTATTTTATTCATAAGATATTTTTTTTTATTGATCAAAATTTTGAAATTCATTTTATTGTTAAAAGAAACCCCAAACTATATTACTAGCTTTTCTAAGACTATAGTTTGAAAATCAAACCTAAACAAAATACTATTCATTTTAATTAAGAAAATATAGATATACTGCAAAAACCCGAAAGCCAAAAACTCAAAAAAAAAAAGAGAGGTAAAACTCTTAAAAACTATTTTCGATCTTATTGTTTACGCAGCACTATATTTTCCATCCACTTCTCATGCTATTTCTATTTCTCTTAAGTAAATTGAACTAAGTAGAAATTTTTGACTTTACATCTCCTTACATAAACTATCCCTTTTTTTCTTTCTTTGCACAGAAAACAAAAAACATAAACTATCCCTTTTTTTGTAGAAAGCAAAATGAGTTTGTGGTGGTCAATCGTAGCTGCGGTTGTGTTCTTTGTGACACTCATTGCAACGAATACGAGAAAGACAAAGAAGAATCTACCTCCTGGACCATCCAGACTTCCTATAATTGGTAACTTGCACCAATTGGGATCGAAACCTCACCGCTCAATGTTCAAATTATCAGAAAATATGGACCTTTAATGTCCTTAAAGCTTGGAAAGGTATTATCTGTTGTGGCGTCAAATCCAGAGACGGCGAAGAATCTCTTAAAAACGTTGTTCACGGACTTATCCTGCAAGAATTTCATACAACTTAAAAGATCTTGGGTTTTCTCCCTATAGCAAATATTGGAAGGAACTACGAAAGATAACGGTTGCTGAACTTTACACAGCGCAAAGGGTAAAATCATTTCGAAATATAAGAGAAAAAGAAGTTGCTTCCTTCGTCGAGTTCATCAAACAATTCGCTTCATTGGAGAAACCGGTTAACTTGAACAAGAAGTTTGTGAAACTCTCTGGGAGTGTTATTTGTAGAGTTGGATTTGGGATCAATCTTGAGGGGAGCAAACTTGAGGATACATATGAAGAAGTCACTCACGGAACAATGGAGGTGCTAGGGAGTTTTGCAGCATCAGATTACTTCCCGGTTATCGGTACAATCATCGATAGGATCACAGGATTACATAGCAAATGTGAGAAGGTTTTTAAGGCTATGGATGCATTTTTTGATCAATGTATACAACATCACCTAGAAGATGGTGGTAGTAAAGATGATATCATTAACTTGCTGCTAAAGGTAGAAAGGGGAGAGACTGAACTTGGAGACTTTCAGTTTACTCGAAACCACACCAAAGGAATTCTTATAGTAAGTAATGGAAAACCTCTCAATCCATAACTTCATTTCTTCTATTAAGTAACTAATTTTATTTTTTGGGATAATTACAAGACATTCTTCTTGCTGGAGTAGACTCTACTGGCCACACAATAACATGGGTGATGACACATTTGATTACAAACCCAAGAGTTATGAAGAAAGCACAAGAAGAGGTGAGAGAAGTGATCGCAAACAAAGACGATATCACAGAAGAAGATATAGAACGACTCGAGTATATGAAAATGGTGATTAAAGAAACATTAAGGATAAACCCACCTGTTGCACTTGTAGCTCCAAGAGAGGCTTTAAAAGATATAAAGATTAGAGGTTATGACATTCCAAAGAAAGCATGGATCCATGTCAACATATGGGCTCTTCATAAGAATCCAAATGTTTGGAAAGATCCCGAAGCTTTCATCCCGGAGAGGTTTATGGATTGCCAAGTTGATTATAAAAGTCTAAACTTTGAGTTGTTGCCATTTGGTAGCGGAAGGAGAATATGCCCAGGAATAGGAATGGGTATGGCTTTGGTACATTTGACTCTAATCAACCTTCTTTACCGATTTGATTGGAAGCTTCCCAAAGGGACGGAGGCAGAAGATGTTGATCTTGAAGAATCATATGGGCTTGTCTGTCCTAAGAAGGTTCCACTTATGTTTCAAGAGTTTTAAACTATTTAGGATAAAATAAAAATCTTTGAGTAAAAAAAAAAAAGGATAAAATAAAAATAAAAATAAACTTGTTTGTAATAGTATGTGAAACAAATCACATAATTAAACTCATCGCTAATTAAACCATAGCTCGGAGCGGCAGCGAAAATCATCCCTTTTTTCCTAAAGACAGACCACTATCACCTTTTCTACAATCTCAACATTACCATCTGCTAATCCCCCTTGTAAGTTGTAACTACAACTTACTAAACTTACTACAACCATCACCTCAGGTTTCTTGGACGGTGATTAAAGAAGAGCCAATAACTGGCGGCCCACTTGGACGTTAAGTTAGCCCATAATGGTAGCGAGGTCTCTTTTTTTCGTATATAGTAGCTACGTTTCTATAAGTTTTTAAATTTTAACACATCTCTTTCTTCGTTAGATCCGCAAATCATGAGTTCATCATTATCCCCTAATGATTGTGGATCTCATCCTTGAGATATTGTCGAGACTGCCTTCAAAGTCAGTCGCGAGGTTTCATTGCGTGTCGAAGTTATGGGCATCATCTATATTTGGTAGTCCATATTTCAACGAGTTATTAATTGTTCTTGACCAGATCCTCGGCTAAGACGCGGCTCTTATTCGCCATCGCGGAAAACGGCACGAAAACGCAGAGTCATGTGGCGTGTGGAGCTTCTTCTCGTTACCTTAACTTGAGAATCCACATGAGAAATCATCATCGTCCTCGTCGACTCTTGTAGCAGCCGCGGAGTTTCTTGTGAAGTTATCTCCATACAATATAAAATCATCATCATAGTTACGCGTCTGGCTTGATCCATTTCCATGGTAATCGATGCCAGGCTAGACCTCTGAATCTGATGATATGTAACCCAAACACAGGACGCTATGCAATCTTATCTGGACGGTATGCTTACATAGAGGGGTATAGCTTCTTCGGAGCCTGGTCTTCATAGAATTGTTACTTTTGGAGCTGGAGAAAGATTAAAATTTCCTTAGGATGACTTGGTATTAAGAGTGATGGCATGTGCATCGATGGAGTTTTGTATTACTGAGGTGCGAGAGATGATATACCGTTTAATTATGTGATAGTTTGCTTTCATGCTAGGTCTGAAAAATTCACATTTATTGACGTAGACAGGTTTTGTCGATTACTAAACTACAAAGGCAAATTAGCTGTGATTTATTGGGAGGATGATGTCGACATTTATGAGATTTGTTATTATGAGACGAATCTCGACGCTGATGCCACTAAAGAGTTGCGAGTGTGGGTTCTAGATGATGTTGAGAAACAGGAATGGTCGAAATATACCTACACCTGGACTGATGATAAATTCTTCCGTCTCACGTTTCAATCGCTGGAATGACCTCTTCCAGTGAAATAGTAGTGTTTTCGATGCGCAAGTATACATCTAAACAACCGTTTTATGTTTTCTACTTCAATCCCAAAAATAACACTCTTCAACGTGTTGAAATCCAAGGTTTTGGTGAAGGGTTTAAGAAACCTTGTAGGCGTTCGCACCTTTGTAAACCACGTAGAAGATCTTAGTCTTAACGATTTAAAACTACTCAAGTCATTCAATGCTCCATTTGAGGATACATAATATGTAGATGATTCAGACTGAGAATCAGACTAAGAAGGGACAACAAGGAGATGAAGATATATATCATTGGAGTTGGGTAAAAAAGCAATGGGCATGTTGTGTGTTTTTTTTTTCTTTGGTCAACCGTAATTATCTATTCGTTTATGCTCTTTTGATATATACCTTTTTATAAGCCCGATCATGGTGTGGATCATAAGATAGCTTCTACATGAGCAGATGAGCTGACCTTTTGAAGCTCATGTTACGATATTTGACTATAAAGGACTGTGAGAGTCTGAACATGGGAAGACTATCAGAATATTTGAACGAACTTTTGTAACAATTTCTGGTATGATGTATTGGTCGCACTCCAACTTCTAAACGGTTGTTCATCTGTTCCTGCTTTGCTTTGTTTGCATTGTGCATAGGATGATCCCATTCATTATATTATAGAAGTATACTTGAAGCTTTGGTTGATGTATTGTCTTTGCTCTGGTTTTTGTTTGAAGCATTAGACGGCGTGTGTAAGATTTGGATTTGACTAGGCCCTTCTACAGAAATGGCTTTCAGTGTTGTTGATGTTGAAGAAGTTCGAAGAGAAATATATGCCACAAAAAAAAATTTAATCTTTATTGTCAAATAAAAATTAAAAATCAAATATATATATATATATATAATTGTTCATATATTTTGATTTTAATTTGACACTTTAAATTTAAACCATTACACATAATGAAAAACTTGTAGTTATTGTCTCTTCTTTGAAATAGTTTGTACATGGACTCTCTAAAAAAAAGGCTTTTTCCGAGTTTTTTTTATCAGTCAATCACAAAAATCAAATCTCAAGGATGTGGTGGCATTGAAGTCTTTCAAGATAAGTTTATTTGAATAAGAATAATGTTTGTGTCCACACAAACGAATAATGCCAAAACTCTCAAGATAAGGTAATGTTTAGGTTTCTGAAATAAAAATGTGATGCTTTTGAATTTCGTTTAACAGAAGCATTTTATAGTCATAATGTGGTGGGTTCGAATTGCATCTTTATCGTTTGTGGACAGAAGAAGTTGACGTGTGGGAAAAAATTGCGTATTTGGTTCTTCTAGTATAAACTCTATTACACATTTTTAAATTTGAGATGTGCGGTCACTATCTGAAAGTAGATTCGTATATATAGAAAATTATGTACCTTTGGATGCGGATAAAACTATACTTATTGTATTTTCTATCTCTCCCTCTATCCATCTCTACGGCACAAAGCATAAGACTTAAAGCTAATCCCACCGATCTCGGCATCTCTCAATCTATGATGTTCAATATTGTAGAAGAAACTCTTATAAACACTCCAATACGTTCAGCTATATGTGCTTTTTACTTATTCGAATGATGCATGTACTTTGACGTGTAAAGAAATTTAGGAATCTTCATTACGACAGAGTAATGGTTCTTTCGTGGTTAAGTTTATGGAGTTCTATATTTTTCATCTAAGGAGGTGACAAACACATCGAGACTAAAGCTTCTTCATCTTTTTTTTTTTTTTTTGGCAAACAAAGCTATAGTTTTTTTCTTTTCTTATTGGTTCTATGATCCACTCATCATGCTATTTATATTTCTTTTAAGATAATCAAATAAATTAAGCTATTCATTTTTGTGTAGGCAGCAAAATGATTTTGTGGTATTGGTATAGCTTTGTTGCATTCGTCTTCCTTTCATCCATATTAATTGTAAAGAACAAGAGAACGAACAAGAAGAATCTACCTCCTGGACCACGAAGGCTTCCTATAATTGGCAACTTGCACCAATTGGGATCAAAACCTCATCGTTCCATGTTCAAATTATCCGAAAAATATGGACCTCTAATGTCTCTAAAGTTTGGAAGCGTGTCTACTGTTGTGGCATCTACACCAGAGACAGTAAAGGAAGTCTTAAAAACACGTGACGTAGAATGTTGTTCGCGACCTTATATGACTTATCCTGCAAGACTTACATACAATTTAAAAGATCTTGGCTTTTCTCCATATAGTAAATACTGGAGGGAAGTAAGAAAGATGACGGTTGTTGAACTCTATACAGCAAAAAGGGTAAAATCGTTTCAACATATAAGAGAAGAAGAAGTTGCTTCCTTCGTTGATTTCATCAAACAATCTGCTTCATTGGAGAAATCGGTTAACTTGAACAAGAAGTTTATGAAACTATCAGGAAGTATTATTTGTAGAATTGGATTTGGTTTCATTCTTAAAGGAAGCAAATTTGAAATTACGTATGAGGAAGTCATTCAAGGAACCATGGAGGTGGTGGGGAGTTTCGCAGCAGCATATTACTTTCTGATTATTGGTAGAATCATCGATAGAATCACAGGGTTACATAGCAGATGTGAGAAGATTTTTAAGGCAATGGACACATTTTTTGAGCAATCTATAAAGCGTCACCTAGAAGATGAGAGTATTAAGAATGATATCATTGACTTGCTCCTTAAGATGGAAAGAGGAGAGATTGGACTTGGGGAGATTCAACTTACAAGAAGCCACACTAAAGCAATTCTTCTGGTAAGTAATGTGAACCTCTCATTTCTTCACATCTTGCATTAAGTTTTAAAATCTGGTGACTTTGATTATTACAGAACATTCTCAACGCTGGAATAGACTCTTCTGCACAAACTATGACATGGGTAATGACACATTTAATTGCAAACCCAAGAGTTTTGAAGAAAGCGCAAGCCGAGGTGAGAGAAGTGATTAAAAACAAAGACGATATTGTAGAAGAAGATATAGAACGACTCGAGTATCTAAAAATGGTGATTAAAGAAACGTTTAGGCTAACACCGCTTGTGCCACTTCTAATTCCAAGAGAGGCTTCAAAAGATTTAAAGATCGGAGGTTATGACATTCCAAAAAAAAACATGGATCCATGTCAACATATGGGCTGTTCATAGGAATCCAAACGTTTGGAAAGATCCAGAAGCTTTCATCCCGGAGAGGTTTATGGACAGCTCGATTGACTATAGAGGTTTGAACTTCGAGTTGTTGCCGTTTGGTAGCGGAAGGAGAATGTGCCCTGGCATTGGCATGGGTATGGCTTTGGTACACTTGACTCTTATCAATCTTCTTTACCGATTTGATTGGAAGCTCCATGAAGGAATGGAGGCAGAAGATGTTGATCTTGAAGAATCATATGGACTTGTTTGTCCTAAGAAAGTTCCACTTGAGCTTATCCCTGTTCTTACCCAATGGACTTAATCATTTTAATCTTTTCATAGTAAAAAACTATTGGATTAAGAAAATTGTTTGATTTTGATGATTGCCCAATAATTTTTTCTTTCTTAAAATATCATTAAAATATTAATATTTAATTGGAGCAGTAACCACAATTTCTATATCAAATATTAATATTTGTAATAAATTAACAATGTTAAAATACCCTAATTCTTTTAGTTATTTTCAAAAAATATAGTGTATTATTATTATTTTCACTTTTTTTTTTTGTCATCTGAAATATATATTAAACTGAAAGGGTGGGATACATGAAAAGCCGGCAGGACTTTAACCTCCGGAAACTAAATTATTATTTTCACTTCAAAAAGGTAAAAATTGCAATCAGAATACTTATAAGGATAATTTGAAATATTATATGAGGAGGATAACTTGAAATTTTAAGCAGTTATAAAAAATTATTTTGGCCACAATGAGGCCATTGAAACAGGCCCATATTTGGATAAGGCCGTGAAAAATACTCAAAACGCTCCGCCATATATATCAGACCACATAACTTAACGAGAGAGAGAGAGAGAGAGTGAAATAGAGAGTCAGAGCGAGTTGAATCGAGAGAGGGAGGAAGAAGAATGGATCCAGAGCAAATCAACGAGTTCGTTGTAGGTTACTTGAAGAAGAAAGGTTTTAGTAGCGCTGCTAAAGACCTCGAAGACTTTCATCACCACAACAATGGTAGCAGTTTGAGTTCTATCGACTATCATAACGATCCTGAGCTTACCAAGCTCATTCGCTCCTTTTCCCAGTAATCTCTCTCACACCCTCTCTCTCTCTCTCTCTCTCTCTCTGGTTTATGTTTTACTGCGACTTGTGTTTGCAATTTTGGGGAATTTTGTTTTTGTGAATTTTGAAACCGTAAGCAAAATTATGACAGCTGAAACATTTCTGAGCATCGACGAATTGTTAAAATACACTTTCTGGGTGAAGCTGTCGTGTGACACTTTGTATCAATTTGTCTGTCAAATTTAAGTTTTTGTGAATACATCCCAGTGAGGTTTCTGATTCTTTTTGTGAAGAAATTAGGGTTTTTTTTTACTGATGTGTTGCAATTTCATGTAATTTGTTATGGAAATTGGTTCTGTAGAACAAATGGTTATTAAAATGTGGTTCCTTTGGGTTTCCAGACAAGAAGATGATCCAACTCGGTACCGTGAGTGTTACAGCAAATTAAGGTCATGGGCATATAATTCACTGGATTTATATAAGGTGGTTTTTTTTTTTTCTCGTTTGGCTGTTTTGTGTATTTTGTGTGGAGCTTAATGAAACTGACAAGGTGCTTTTTGATTTGTAGCATGAATTGCTCCGAGTGATGTATCCTGTGTTTATTCATTGTTACATGGATCTGGTGGGAAAAGGGCACACTCAAGAGGGTACTTCTCGAAATTACATTTAGATGTTCTGAGTATTCTTTTTTTTTAGCTTAGGTATAAGATGTCTGTAACAAGTGTGACTTATGCCACTATGGGCAATACTTTTCTTGTTACCAGCAAGAGGCTTCTTTAACAGCTTCCGCAAAGATCATGAAATGGTACACTTACGGGATCTTCAGAAACTGGAAGGCGTTCTTGCTCCTTCTCATCTAGAGGTTTTAAAGCTAGCATTTTATAGTCGTATAATGTTGAGAATGGAATTAGTATTTTTTTAGTTATCAACTTTCTTTATGACCTTTTTCTTATCAGGAGATGGAGTTTGCTCGTTCTCTTAGAAAAAGCAAGGTCAACATCAAAATTTGTCAGGTAGACTTAAGTGTGAAATGACTAGTAGCTGTAACAGGCAAATGCTTTAAGGTTTCTGGTCTGATTAACTGAATTCCGTGAATGCAGACGTCTAATATGCTTGCTGAATGTTGCAGTATTCATATGATCTGTTACTTCAGTATCTACATAGAACAGAATCAACTTTAATGCTTGGTATTATTAACGAGCACATCAATTTCCAAGGTATATATGTGTTTCTTTCTCATAGATATGCAATAGCATGTAACATATATTTGAGTAGAAGGTTGAATCCACTAGTTGATCATGGGTAATTTGTTGCAGTCTACTCGGGACAGCCTACTTCCTCATCCGATGACATAGAGGCTGTCACCATTGTCGGGAGTTTTCAGGACACAGCTAATCACATCAATCAAAAAGAAATACAGTGGGGAGTACGTGTTTCCCTAAAGTTTTTATTTTCCGGAGTTGATACATGTTGATGCGTCATTCCTGGGAAGATTATAGATTTCCATATCCGTTAGCTAAATAGTTATTTGTTTTAACAGTTGCTTGAAGACTCGCTAGAAGATCGCCTTGAGAAGACTGGAGGTCTACTGTCTGATTCTGAGAAGGGACAAGGAGAAAGTAAAGACGGGGATGCGGATGATAGTAAGGTGATACGTAACTTCAACTTAGATCAGCAATTTTCAAACTAGAAAGCCCATATTTACTTGTATATTGATACTGTGTTCAGAAAAGACCCACTGATATTGGAAAGCAAGGCTCTTCAATAAAAAAGTTAAAGAAAGACAAAGCGGGAAATGCAACAGCAAAGGTTGCACGTCTAGAGACCAGCACAGTGCCACCAACGCCACGTGTAAAACCAGAACTTGCCTTGCCAGTAATGTACTTTCGAATCCCTTACCCAGTTTTTTGTGTTAGGATGTGATGAAAAAAGGAATGAACATGAGGTATCTGTCAGTGCATGATTGATTAGGAGAAATGAATATAGTTGCTCTCAAGTCTTAAAGACTCAACATCCTTTAACATAAATTAATTATTTTTCAAATTTTCTTTTTTCTCTTTCAGGTCTACAGATGTAGAGCAAACTATCCTTGAAGACCTTAGAAACCGTGTGCAGTTGAGTAGTGTTGCAATGCCATCTGTCAGCTTTTATACATTTGTTAATACTCATAACGGGTAAGTCCACCTCTCCTCTTAGTTTGTATTATTTATTTGCAACTTGTACTCACTCTGTTATTATTCCCCAGGTTAAACTGTGCATCTATATCTCATGATGGATCTCTGGTTGCTGGTGGGTTCTCAGATTCATCAATAAAGGTATGTAATTTTTGGATGGTTGGGATACGTTTCCCTTTCTCGTTTTCTTCCTCTCTTAAATGATGCCTAAGTTACGATCATGGTGTTCAGGTCTGGGACATGGCTAAGATAGGACAAACTGGCAGTGGTATGTTTTTACTCTGAAACAATAATTTTATGATAGCATTCATTGTGGGAACATATTTTTGACATCTACAATGAAGAATGAATTTCTCTCATACACGTCCCTTGTTGGTTTTGCATGATTCGCGTTTGTGTTTCCACCAGAAGTAATAGACTCTTAAGTTGTTTGGTTCCAGGTGCTTTGCAGGGTGAAAATGATACAAATGATCCAACCATAGGACCAAATGGAAGAAGAAATTATACATTATTACTGGGTCACTCAGGGCCTGTTTACTCGGCCACTTTCAGTCCTCCAGGAGATTTTGTTTTGTCTTCTTCAGCAGATACAACAAGTATGTATATGTCCGTCCTTCTACATATCCATATACTTTCTCATTAGTTTGGAGTTCTCTTAGTTACAATTCATGTTTTCATATGTGCAGTACGACTCTGGAGCACACAATTAAATGCCAATCTTGTGTGCTACAAGGGTCATAATTACCCTGTATGGGATGTCCAGGTATAACTGTTCAATTTTACATGTTTTTCTTCCTTAAATTGCAATGTATGGTGGACAGACATGTTAATACTCGTTTCATGGTGCAGTTTAGCCCTTTTGGGCATTACTTTGCAAGCTGTTCTCATGATCGTACTGCACGGATTTGGTCAATGGACCGAATACAACCTCTCCGAATAATGGCAGGGCATCTATCCGATGTCGATGTAAGTCTCTCCATCACCTTCATAGTTTGGGTTTTAATTTGCAAAGGTTAAAAATTTAAAGGGACCATTTGAGACTTTTGATTGGTTAACTCATGCATGGATAAAATTCAAACCGTTTTGGTATGCAATTGGAGTTAAATTTACCGTTTCACAGTTTAAAATGCTTTAGCTAACACATTGGATTCTTTATTGACTTAGAATAGTAGCGACTTTGATTTTTAACGCAACATTGGCAGTAATAACTTATAAATCATCGAGTTTATAGTTGATCCAAAGGTTGTTAGCCAGTCCACCTGAAGTCATGAGCTTATGATGGATTATTAGGATTGGCATTAATAGAGATGATTAGCTTCAATTTCCCTTTGGATGTACATTGACACGACTTTCGTTGTACTTACCAAATGTATTTGATTTCAGTGTGTACAGTGGCATCCCAATTGTAACTACATTGCAACCGGCTCTAGTGATAAGACAGTTAGACTCTGGGACGTGCAAACAGGGGAATGTGTTCGTATATTCATTGGGCACAGGAGTATGGTTTTATCATTGGCAATGTCTCCAGATGGGAGATATATGGCATCCGGTGATGAAGATGGCACCATAATGATGTGGGACCTATCAACAGCTCGCTGCATCACACCTCTCATGGGCCATAACTCATGTGTCTGGAGTCTCGCTTACAGGTGAGAGATCGAGACAAGAAGCAATCAGTATTCTTTGATCGTTCAGTTTTTGTTTGAGTTTGTGAAATCCAAAGAAAACGTACTATGATCCCTTGTCAGCGAAGTATTTGTTTTGGTTGATAGCTTATAATATTTGAGTTTGTTCTAGGACAACATTGTTTAAAGGTAGTTCAGGGTTTTGAACTAGAGTTGTAAGGTGTGGCTATTTCTATGTCTATTGGTTTAACTTCTTACTGGACTGGTAGATTTCTCTGTAGCCACACACACTCTTATGTTAACTTTTACGGAGGAGTTCTTGTCATGGGTTGGGGAAAGTTGTAGAGCGCTAATATCTGTTGAGTCGTTAATGGAATGACTGGCTTTGGTTGGTCAAGTCTGCTTGCTTCGAATAGTGAAACCGCAATTCCGATCACTCAAGAACTACTAGAACTTCTGACTAACCTGTTTTTCTGTTTCAGCGGTGAGGGCTCTCTTCTGGCCTCTGGATCCGCAGACTGCACAGTGAAACTGTGGGACGTCACCTCAAGTACTAAATCAACAAAGGCCGAGGAAAAGTGAGTTTGCTTCTTCCAAAGATGTATCATTGCTATTTTTGAATAGTAGATTGTTTTGTTTAAAATATATTTATTGTATCAGGAATGTGAACTCGAACAGATTGCGCTCACTCAGAACTTTCCCCACCAAGTCCACACCAGTTCACGCTCTCCGAGTAAGTTATGCTTTCTTTACTAGAATAAGTTCCACCATTCTCAGAACACTAGTAAGATTTTTCTCATTGTTGGATTCTTTGCTAAGTCTGTCAAGTTGTGCTTGTTAGTAAATAAACTCATCCCGACAATTAGTGAGAACAAACATTGATTAGAACCAAAGTTTCAGGGTGTGTGCCAAAAAAAAACTTTTCCATCATATAGAACCTTTCACTTAAACCCTAGGATTGCAAAGCTCGTTGATCAAACATATACTATAACTCAGGTTTTACATTGGTGCAGTTTTCTCGGAGGAATTTGTTGTTTGCTGCAGGAGCAATCTCTAAACCCGCAAGCTGATCAAACAATGGTATCAGATATTATTGGCTTAACATTCTTACAAGCTGTTGTAGATCAGAAGTAGAATAGTTATCTCCAAAGATATACCTGTTTGTAGCTTTCGTTTCTCATTTCTTTAATCCCAAAGATGTTGAGATTCTTTGAATGAACTACGCCCCATATGTGTCCAATCCAGGAATCCCTTATCTTCCACTTGGGAGCATATTGCCATGTAGGATTACTCCACAATTCCCATTTTTTACTGCCGTAACATTGTTGTCTCTCTCTGTCAATTGCAAAAACTTTGGATTTAAATGATTGGCTTTCTCATATTTTAGTTTATAGACGGTCGTTTTCATTAGCCATCATATCTTCTGCCTATGATCAGATGTTATGGTAGAACCGTAGACAGTTCGAACCGGTTTTTCTTTTTGGTTAACACGTAACAATTTTAACGGTTGATATATTCTAACGACATTTAAACATCGATCTTTTAATATTTTTAAACGGTAAAAGCGATTTACAATTTTGAAGAGTGACACTACATCGATCTTATTAAGCACCAAAAGATTGATTCATCTTGCTATGTATGATCTAATATGTGTATCCATCCGGTTGATCTAAGTTTTGTCACAACCTAGTTCAGATGGCCTCGCGGTAAAGCAGTCATTAATATCGGCAGTGCACGGTCAGGATAATCCAGTTTTAGCAATCAGTTGACTCTCTTTTTTCATACCAACCCGTTTCCATTTGTTCTTTTTATCATTTTCACTTAGTTTAACATTTTACCTTATTCAATCCTAATTAAGAAATTTATTAGATACTAGTAACATGCATTATTTTGTAGAAACATTTTTTTCTCCTAGTTTTTAGAGACTGTACTTGAATATATTAGATCTGAAGAGAAAAATATGTATGGTATGAAAGACATTTTGCTTCAAATTTTGGATGAGACATAAAATCTACCAAAAGTAGATTTGGTTGTTTATGTGATTAGACGACTGTCTACATTTGGAGTTATATGTGAGGGTGTGTTTCCTGTTATCTCCCGGTCAGTTTTCGCATCACTTTCTCAGAAACAAAATAAATTAACATATTTTAATAGTAGTAATATAATTTACAATAAATTAACATATCTTAATTCAGAAAACCCAAACCGAAATCCAGACTAATCATCATGATTTATATTCTTTTTTGGAACTTAGGTTAAATATTCCGAATTATTCTCTCTATTTCACAAATAATGTCAGTTGGACACATTTCACACAAATTAAGAAAAACTTAAATTATACTTTCTCTGTGTTTATTTCTAACCTAATTTATCATTATTTCTGGGTAGAAAGAGAAAATATAACCCACTAAGTAATATGTCACTTAAAACAAATATAAATTAAAAAAATTATTTTAGAGTTCTAATCTAAAAAAAATAATCTTTTAGGAACACAATTTTTTTTTAAAACATCAATTTATTAAGGACAGATGGAGTACATGTTTATCCTTATTTAATAAACGATTAATGGTTTAAATTCAATAAAATGAGCTTTGGGTTTAGGGGTAAATTAGAAAATTAGCATTAAAAATACATTAGAAATATAAAATAATACTCTTTGTGAAACAAAAAAAAATCTAAAATAACACTTTTGGTGAAATAGAGGAAGTAATAATTTTAATACTCAAAACTATTTAATCATGTTTAGTTGATTGGTATAGCAGTGAGTATCATATATGATATTTATATTTAATATATGATATTAATTAAATAAATATAATTTAAATGTGTTTCATTAAGAAAATTAATTATCACTCATTGCTATATAATATTTTATATTTAATAAATACTACAAATTCTTATACAAATAAATGTGTAATTTAATAATTTTCAATTATATATATTTATAATGTAACACATTAATTACAAAATAATTAATATATCTTATAAGTTTTTTTTATAAAATTGTATATCTATATTTACATTTTTAATTTCAATAAATTTTTTAAATATATATAATATAAAACATTAAATTATAATAAAAAATAATATATATTATAAACGGTATATTCACATTAATATTTTAATGTATTAAATAAATTATTATATTATTTTAAATAATAACATTAAGTAGTTTTTCATATATATATTATCTTATAACAAATAATTTTATATTTTCTATTTTATGAAATCATAATTTTATATTTTTACAAAATAAATTAATTATTTAAAATTATTTTAATATAATAATATTGTAGAGTTAAATGCTTGGAAAATGCTTCAAATGAGAGCATATAGAAAGAGAGCATATGAGAGCATCTGCAGCTTCTAAATGTTCTCTTATATGCTCTCCTAATAAATGTTGATTGGATGATAAAATTTAAAATGCTTCTTCATATGCTCTTCCAATCAAGACCTTAATTACAGCCTTTTTACGGTATGTAGATAACCAACAACAAATAAACTATTTATCAATGCAAATGAGACATTCACTACATCACATCAAATCAATTCATCATCTCTCATCAAATTCAAAACAATCAATTCATCATAAACAATTCCAAAGAGTTTTTTTTTGTGTGACATATTTCCAAAGAGTTTACTACTACTCCTAGTGGATGTTATTTCTGCAAGTGTATTATTTTGGGTTAGTTACTTTTAAAATTTTTTACCAATAAAATAATTCCACTTAGAGAAATAATCATTGCAAATGTGTTACTTGTCACTTTATTGATTTGAGTAAATTTAGCTAATCTTGTAAAATATTAGATTATAATAAGGCCCCAAAAACCGAGTTACTGTTTAAAACCTTTTACTATATGACACTTGACTATGCTCATACATAGAATTTTCAGATTAAAAAAATAGACAAAAGTTTTACAGAAATTTAAAAGAGTATTTGAGAATTAATTTTAAGAAATTGAAAGACAGATCTAATAATTACATACAGGATAAATAATGAATAGCTACATGTCACCATCTCTTTAAAGTAAGATCCAATGTTCTGTATCTTTTGACCATGATTGATGTAAACTATATCATATAATATTATACGTGGAAAATTAGAATACTCATAAAGCTACCATAATCCATAATAAATTTTGACAATTCACAATTTCACATAATTCATTTTCAATAATCATTTATATGAGTAATTTATCGCATATACAAAAAATGATTTATTAAATTTTGTAGAGATAAGTTCTGTGTATTATTGAAAAAGTTAAGTTATATTTCAATAACACTAGATTATAATAAAAATACAACTTACTTATAAGAAAATTAACAAAAGTTTTTGAATAGAATTTAAAAACTACAAAAATAATAACAATGGAATCCTAAAAGTATAAAATAAAATAAAGAAAATATATATTAAAATAAAATAATTATGAGTTTGTCTTATTCAATCTTTTCGATTGCTTATTTCTAAGCTATTTTTGTAAAACTATATTCCTCCAGTTTAGGCTTCTAATCATATTATTTTATTTTAATGTATGTGTGGTTGACAAAAAAAAAGAGTTAGTTTACTAATAAGGTGAAGCCCAAGTACAATGACTGAGATAAAACGCATAAAAACTCCCACTAATTATAAAATAACTTTTGAAAACAATTTTTTCACATCATTTAGATAGACAGTATCCAACTTACAATCCAATTTTTACGATGCAAAGTAACATAAATTACTATAAAAAGAAAAATATGTATAGGTAGAAGTAGAACCTTAACCATTTGATTAGAATCACTTAGCTTTTTCTAACGAAGATAATATGTAATTCTGAATCAGCTTTCCCATTTCTGTGTCGGCCATATGTAAACGTTGGATCCAATAACTAGGTCGCAATCCCATTCGACAAATATACAAAGTTTAAAGTTTAAACCATTAGATATTTCTATTTCATAACTAGCTAAAGTAAATTAGACTTGGCTGCTATATGTGCGAAATAAGTTTAAGTTAAACGTTGGAAATGTTAAAGTGGTTAGATTGTTAGGAATTATACTATTGAAGATGTTGAGAAAGAAACACGTTTACTCGACGCTCAGGTGTGTTTGATCTTACCCCGACGTGGCTTTCGAAAAGAAAAGTTTCAAGTGGTTGAAGAAAGCGACTTTTGTCATGCAACCTTAGTTTGTATATCACGATGAAATTAAGTGGGAAACCAAAATACATTTTGACAAATCCACAAAACTCTTTAGACGATAAAGAAGAAGATCGTGGTTTCCTTTAAGATTTACACAAATTTAAAAGGTTTATCTTTTAATACTATTCTTCAAGTCGTAAACATGGTCAACAATTTCTCACTAAGATACGAAACAAAATCGATAAATATATGTGTGTTAAGACTTGAGAGAGTAATTAATTTGAGTGGTTTACAAGTTGTTCTATGAGTGTAGATATTTCCATAGATGACTTTTTTATTAGACTCACGAATTAATAATTAGACAGTCCACTAAATAAAATATATCAAAATCAAAGAGGAAGAAGAGGAACAATAAAGTTATTAAGGTCTATGCTCTAAGTTCTAACCAAGTGGTTTGTTATTAACTCTGTAACTAGTTTGAGCTTTGCTCTAGTCTCAATAGAGGACAAAGGAAGGAACAGATGAAGGAGAGACCCACACGAGAAGCCAAAGGAGAGTAGGAGACAGAAATGGTCACTTACCTCGTGGAGTTACAAAAAGTAGACTAAACTGGCCTGAAATTTTTTGGATGGTCCATTAACAGTACTCTTCCTTTTCAATTTATTGTCATCTTTCTCTCCTGTCGTTTCATCAGATGTACTAGCTTTAACTATTTTGAGAAAGCGCTTCGTTTTCAATTGTCCTTTCTTTTGCATCCCTTAACTCCTAGCTTTTTCTCTTCATAAAAGAAAAGGTTTTCATATATAAATAAAGTTGGAAACTGCACAAACTCAATTATCAAGTTTACCAATTCACCATCTTAAAAAAAAACGAAAAGCATATTCCTGGTTACAAATTAGAAAAACCCTAATGACGAGCGACTGGGCGATTGGCGGCGGCAAGTTTTTGCTTCCATAGATCGGTGAAGATTTGAAGTTTTCCTCGACCCTCGAGTGTTATTTCGTTTCTCTGCCTTCGTTTGTTTTCGTGGTTTGATCTTTGGGCTTTTGGAATATTGCTTTTTGGATTGCTTTTTCCTCGTCAATCGAGTGGGTTTGGAAGATGTATCGAGATAGGGATCTGCGTAGTCAGGAGAAGAGAAGGGTAGATGAGTCCTGACATAAGGAGGTAGAGAGAGGTACAAGACAAAAGGATTTGGTACGGGAACAGTCAAGCCGCTCACAAGACGGGAGCTTGGGTCATCGACAGTCTGAAGCTACATCGGATCTAACCCAGGGTGAAGGAGGAGATGATGATATCATTCGGGTTCCACGCTTTGATAACTCTGATTTGATTGAGAAATTTCAGAACTCCCTTGTGGGTAGGATGTTTCACTCGGGTAGTCGAAGTATTGATGCCTTGATTGCCTTTATGCCAAAGGCTAGGATCTGGGATGTTGAGAGTAGAGTTAAAGGAACAAACCTGGGAAATGGAAAATTCCAGTTTGATTTTGAAGATGGTGCTGATTTGGAGAGGGTACTTGCCCGGAGACCTTGCCATTTTAATCAATGGAGCTTTGCCTTGGAATGATGGGAACCAAACGTCCGGGAGGACTTCCCAAACTTAATGGTATTCTGGGTTAAAATTAATGGTATTCCGAAGCATTACCGTAAAATTGTGGTGTATCAGAGTATTGGTGAAGCCATTGGGTCTGTAATTTCGGTGGATACTGATGGAGAACGAGTTTGGGTGTCATTGAATGGGGATCAACCACTTCAGTTTGAACGAAAAGTGGGCTTTGATAATGGAGACATAGTCAAGGTAACTCTTGCCTACAAAGTTCTTTTTCGCTACTGCTTTACCTGCAAACGAATCTCCCACGAGGAGAGAACATGTCCTCTGTTATCAGATGCAGACAGAGAAAAGAACAGACGTCTCCGGGCAGAAGAATACGCACACACAGATGAATTCAGAAGCCGGTTTGCTCAGCCGAAGGGTCAGGACCTTTTGTTAACTGGGAGAGACAAAGCGGAAGTTCGAAAGGGAGAAGGTGATAGTGAGGATTCGATTAGGCGCTCATCTGAGCGTTGGTCGTCACGCGAAGAAGCACATCAGGGTAAGGAGAGTAGGAACAGAAACATTTGGCAACGTCTGGAAGATCCAAGAAACGTTAACTATCCCCGTTATCGGGAGAGGTACCATCCCTATGGTGAGGGAAGAAGGGACCGCATCCCCTCTCAGACTGAAGTCTCTTTTAACTCTGTGTCAAATACATAGTTACGTTTTGATAGCAGAAATGTTGCACCATATAATATGAAAGATAGGGAAAACAGACGGCCAGGTGAAGGAAATAGCTGAAGCCCTTGATTCGCAACGCACTATCTCGGATAACAACGACGGTTTCTACAGACCGTACTCGGATGCTAGGCCAAGCGATCATAGAAGAGGATATAGGAGCCGAACAAACACGTCTCTGAAAGGAAAGGATGCAGTTTACTATAGACCAAAGACAAAAGATCTTCCTGGACCTAGTGGAGGGATTTCCACAGCGAGGCTAAATCCAACTACTATAACGGAGTCTACGAATGAAGCCTTAGTTCTTCCTCCGCCTCCCGTAGTTCGCGATGTGACTCCCACAAAAGTCAATGAAGCTACTGGATCAAAACCACCTGGTGATGAGATGGCCGCTACAAGGGATTCCCCTAGAAATGATTATATCACAGTACAAAAACAAGGCTCCCCCCCCCTTTGTAATGGATGCGGAAATGATAGACAATGATGACCTATTAGATGATGAGAATACTCAGGAAGAGCCGATGGAAGTTGATGTGTATCTTCAGGAAGTGGGACTGTTGAAAGACGGAGTTCTGGTTAACGCACAACCGGAGGATGGAGCTGAACAGATTGAAGCAATATCTCAGCTATCCCCGGTCAAGAAAACGCAACAAAGGCTTGAGCTAGGTCAGAATCAGGCTAAAGGGAAAGACAAGGAACGCCTGAAATCACGTCCCTCAAAGGTCCCTTCGGCAGGACGGGGGTCCAAGTCATCGAAAGATCTGGCCAAGGATGCCAAGTCTCCAAGGAGACGTTCACCACGAGGTCCGGAGATTAAAGGTATCGCGACTAGGAAGACAAACGCTCTCCGCGGGAGATCACCATCCAAGAAAGCGCCAACAACGGTTACTCATACAAAAACTCTTTCAGTCCCTCGCTGTGAGGTGTTCCCTTCTGCGATAAGCAAGAAGGCTTTTGCTGTTTCAGGTTCGGTGGGGTCCCAGAAACCACCCAGTTCGGATACATGAATGCAATAGCATGGAACTGTCAGGGAGCGGGCGCTTACCTGACGATTGAGCATCTGAGGGAGCTCAGAAGATGTATTTTTCCTTCTTTCTTTTTTCTTTCAGAAACAAAAAACAATTTTTCTTTTTTGCAAAATATTCAAATTTCTTTTGGTTATGATAAATTGTTCACTGTGGAGCCCTCGGGCAGAAGCGGTGGACTGGCTTTGTTTTACATGGAGTCTCCTGATGTGAAAATTCTTTATTCCAATAATCGCATGATTGATATTGAGACTACTATTGAGGGACATAAAGTTTTTATGACTTTTATCTATGGTGATCCGGTTATAGCATACCGAGAGAATGTATGGGAAAGGTTGACGAGGATGAGCATCAATAGAGTTGGAGCTTGGTTCATGATTGGCGACTTCAACGACATAATCGGCAACCATGAAAAACGTGGAGGACGTCGTAGAGCTGAGGCTACTTTTATTCCTTTTAGAACAATGTTGGCAAACTGCGGCATGTTAGAATCCCCTTACAAAGGTAATTTTCTTTCCTAGGCTGGTAAAAAACGTAAGGGAAGAGTACAATGTTGACTAGATAGGGCGGTTGGCAACGAAGACTGGCACAACTTATTTTCCCACACTGATGTGGAGTATCTAAAACTATGGGGCTCAGATCATCGGCCTGTACTGGCTAGAATTAAGTCTCGGAATCAAAGGGTTCAAAGAAGCTTCAAATTCGACAAGAGATGTCTCGGGAAACCAGGTTTCCGTAAAATGATAGAGGATTTTTGGAACGAGGAAAATCCATCTGGCCATCCGGACCTTTTCTCAAAAGTTGCGGAGTGTCGTAAAGCTATCTCCCGATGAAAAAGAGCTAACCCATCAAACTCGGAAAAAAGATAGAAGAACTTAAAGTAAAAATCGATGTTGCACAAGGATTAGACTCGATTACCGCAGAGGAAGAATTGCAACTAAAATGGCAACTATGTGCAGCATTTAGGGATGAAGAGACATACTGGAGACAAAAAAAAGTCGGGCAATATGGATGCGAGAGGGTGATAGGAACACTAAATACTTCCATGCGTCCACAAAGCAGAGGCGTGCGCGTAACCGGATCATTAGTATCGACAATGGGGAAGGTGGCCGAGCGGAGTCGGATGCAGCTATAGAACAAGTGGCGATTTCTTTTTTTGAAAACCTTTTCACTGCTTCGACCACGAGTGGGTTAGAGGAGATTATCCAGCTTATTCCTGAGAAAGTATCCCCGGAGACTAACAGAACGCTTACCCGCGAGCCATCCGATGGTGAGATCAAAAAAGCACTCTTTGGTATAAACCCAGACAAAGCCCCAGGCCCGGATGGAATGACAAGAATCTTTTACCAGAAGTTTTGGCATGTGGTTGGTAAGGATATTATTGCTATGGTCTGTGACTTTTTTGAAACATGAACACTAGACCCTTGTCTCAATTATACAAACATCTGTTTAATCCCAAAGAATGAGAGACCGAGAGCTATGACAGAATTCAGACCGATAAGTTTATGCAATGTGAGTTACAAGATAATTGCTAAGGTCCTCAGTACTAGGATGCGGAAAATACTTCCCACGGTGATTTCAGAGACTCAATCGGCTTTTGTGGCTAGACGTCTAATCACGGACAATATCCTCTTAGCGCAAGAGAATTTCCATGCTCTGAGAAGAAACCCGATATGCCGGTCAAAATTTGTAGCCATTAAAACGGATATGAGTAAGGCATATAATAGGATAGAATAGTCCTTCTTAGAAGCGGTAATGAGAAAGCTTGGATTCGATAGCAAATGGATTGGTTGGATAATGAGCTGTATTTCCACGGTAACGTACAATGTCCTCATTAACGTGGAGGCAAAAGGTAATATAGTCCCGTCTAGGGGGCTACGCCAGGGAGATCCTCTTTCCCCTTTCCTGTTTATCCTCTGCACTGAAGTTTTGATTGCTCAACTTAAAAATGCTGAAGCAGAAGGGTGAATTACTGGCCTAAAAATCGCGCAAGGAAGCCTACCGGTCTCACACCTGCTGTTTGCTGATGATAGCCTCTTCTTCTGTAAAGCAGAAATCCAGCAATGTGCTGAGCTCTTAAAAATAATCAATAGCTACGGATTGGCTTCGGGACAGCAATTAAACCGAGATAAGTCGGCCATTTTATTTGGAAATAAAGTTCCAGCGGAAACTAAAGCTGGGCTAAAAACTGCCATTGGTATTGTCAAGGAGGGAGGCATGGGCATGTATTTAGGACTACCTGAATCAATTTGTGGTTCCAAACAGCAAGTGTTCTCATTTGTGCATGATAGACTTATATCACGTACCAATGCATGGTCAGCAAAACTCCTTTCGAAAGGAGGTAAGGAGGTGCTCATAAAATCGGTAGCTCAAGCTCTCCCAACATATGTAATGTCCTGCTTTTTGTTACCGCAAAATGTCCTTGGTAAACTTAGGGGTGCTATTGCTAAGTTCTGGTGGAGTACCAAGAATGCTAACAGTGGCTTACACTGGATTGCTTGGAATAAAATTTGTATCCCCTTAGCGAAAGGTGGTCTAGGCTTCCGAGATCTGAAAGAATTCAACCTAGCACTATTAGCGAAACAACTTTGGAGACTACTTAGATTCCCAGATTCCCTTCTATGTCGAGTTCTCAAGGGACGCTACTTTCGATACTCGAATCCGCTGGATACTTCCAAAGCAAATTCCCCATCTTTTGGGTGGCGAAGTATTATGGCAGCAAAACCCTTACTTAACAAAGGACTCCGGAAAAACATCCAATCCGGATTCAACACGAAGGTATGGGATGATAATTGGATTCCTACTATTCCTGCTAGGTCCGCGAAGGGCAATGGAGGCCCAAAAGATCCTAATTTGTACGTGAATCACCTCATCGACTTTGAAACAAAAGAATGGAAGCAAGATAAGTTAACTGAACTGATGGAACCGCAAGATTTTCCCCTGATTCTAGGCCTCAAGCCCAGCAAGACCTTTATGACGGATGATTATATCTAGATACATACAAAATCGGGCCAATACACGGTGAAGTCGGGTTACCTACTGGCTACAGAGGAAATCAATACCAGTTCGGAAGTCGTTGAACCAAGCTTGTCGAGATTAAAAGGTCAGGTATGGAGAGTGCAGGCTCCTAGGAAGATCAAGCATTTCATGTGGCAGGCAATAGCAGGGTGCATTGCTTCGTGTAGTCGTCTAGCGGACCGTCACTGTGGAACAGATAGAACGTGTCCAAGATGCGGGGCGGACGAGGAGTCTATAAACCACGTCTTATTCGACTGTCCCCCCGTGCTCCAGGTATGGGCTCTCTCACCAATTCCGATATCTCTGGGGTCTTTCCCGTGTTCCTCTCTGTATTCGAATTTTGACTTCCTCTTCTGGAGAGCGAAGGATCAAGGCATAGACTCATCCCTTCTGGAATCATTTTCATGGGTACTCTGATACATCTGGAAAGTAAGGAATGTAAAAGTCTTCAGCAATATTGATATTATGCCGCCGGACACACGAGATATTGCCTTATCAGAGGCGGTGAGTTGGAAGCTGGCACAGGAAATGGGACGAGAAGAAGCGGATGGAGCTGTGGAGAAGGGAAATACAGTCCCGCAAGTACAAAGGGATGAACCAGTATGTCGTTTTGATGCTTCCTGGAAGGATATTGATCGCACCGCTGGGATGGGCTTTGAACTGCAGGGAGCCTCACGACCCCTGTATGGAGCAACGGGCGTCACAAGATAACTCACCCCTCTCCACGCTGAGCTTGACGGGCTGATCTTGGCGATGGAACAACTGCTCCTTAATGGTTTTGATAGAGTCCACTTTGAAACAGATTGCTCCAGTATTCCCAAGTTTTTGGACGAGTTAGAGGACTGGCCGGTTTTTGCTACTGAATCAGATTCATTTAATAGGCTCAGAGGAAGTTTCTCTATTTTTTCAATCTCTTATATTGTCCGTACAAACAATGTCCGTGCCGACTGTCTCGCTAAAAGCGCTCGAGCACGAGGATCACTTTTCTCCCATGTAAACTCGTAGATTCCGGAGTGGTTGGCTAATGAAGCTAACCTATTCGATCTAGCATAATAAAATATGGTGATATTGATGTCAAAAAAAAAAAAAAAAACGAAAAGCATGAATACATGATCATTTTTTATATATGTAGAGGATTCAACTTCAACACAAATTTAAATAAGCTTGTTGATCATATTCATAAGGTTGTTTTATCAACAAGATATACACGTTTTGGCTGATGAGTGATGGCATCTCAAAAATGTATGAAAGAGTATTCAATCCCGATAGAAATAGATATCTGAAAACTGAACTATAGTTTAATATATGGTTTAAAAGGATTCACTTTTTTATACCCATAAAAGTGGACACGAATTCAAACTAATCTCTCACACACAAAAAGCACCAAACTAAACCCTAGATTTATTTGCAAATTAAAGCATTGATTAAAATCCGAACAAGTTCTCTTGACTTATATATATCGAAAAAAAAAAAAATCAAAACCAATTTCAAATCGAAACCTTGATTGAATACTATAAATGTATGGATTGGGTTATTGAAGGAGGAAGCAAGGTAACGAGGAAATGGTCCTATTATATATATATATTGAGATAGAGAGGTATTAAGATGGTGTAGTTCCAATCAACTAGCTTTAAAGTGTTTCGTGAAGGGTGTGACAGCAAACCAAACCTACCTATCGCTCTCATTATAGTACTTTGGTCCACTTATTACAAAAACCTAAGGAAATGTTCTAGTGTAGGGTCTTGTTTTCTTTGTCTATTCCTTTCTAATACCATCTACTTCTGCTCCCATTCACTGATATAAAACCTCTTCCATAGCTATTAATAATAGAAAGATATAGAGATAAGAAATCATCACCTACAAAATTCTGTTCCCTTTTTAGGCGCTCTCATGGACGCTTCTATAGTTTCTTTCTCCGAAACTTTTCCAAATCAAGATTCTCTAAACCAGAGCCTAGAACAGAGAACCAAAGACGAAGAAAAAGACGTTCATGATTCTAGTCAAGAACAGCTCAATCAAGAACTCGATCTCATCGACTGCATAGACACAACCAGTAACGTTAAGGGAACTACATCCACAGAACAAAAGCTTTTCTCATGCAACTACTGTCAAAGAACTTTCTATAGCTCACAAGCGCTTGGTGGTCACCAAAACGCACACAAGAGAGAGCGGACGTTAGCGAAGAGAGGACAACGTCTGGCAGCATCAGCCTCAGCTTTTGGACATCCTTACAGTTTCTCTCCACTTCCAATCCATGGACAATACAACAGCAGGTTATTAGGGATTCAAGCTCATTCGATGAGCCATAAGGTAAGTTCATATAACGGATTTGGTGGTCACTATGGTCAGCTCAACTGGTCAAGACTTCCATTTGATCAACAACCAGCCATAGGTAAATTGCCTACAACAGAGAATTTTCATCATCATCACCATCAGATGATGATGATGGCTCCTTCACTTCCCAATAACATCGGTAGGTCATCAAGCAACATAGGAAGGATTCTAGAAGGGACACCGGCTCTTGAACAATGGTGCGGAGACGGAGGATTGTTAAGTACTAATCATGAAGAGCAACAAAAGCTTGACTTGTCCCTCAAGCTTTGAGATTCTTTTTCTTGATTCTTGAATTTAGTATCTTCAACTGTTTTTCTAGATATTGTTAGTAAATGTTGTGTATAGTAAAAACAGCTAATGTACATCTTTTCCACATAGTACTGTATCTACTTAGTCTGAGATTTTTAGACTTTACATAAATGGATTTCAGGTAGACACCCAAGAACCGTATAAAGTATAGAGTAAAGGAAAAATAAAAAACAAAGAAGAAGAAAAGATGATATTGAGATCTGTAGGAAGATTTGGTTTCATAGTCACAAGAAAAAAGAATTAATATTCTAATGTCAAAGTTGGGTTACCTAAAAGTTAGAACAATCATTCTATTTATTTAAAAGTTGCTAACAAGACATTTAAACAGAACAAAACAGATATAAATTTTAAAAGAAGACAGTTGCTGAGTAGGATGATGGTGTCACTAAAAAGCAAAGAGTACTATAAGAATATATATTGGATCACTATATGAATACATCACTATGCCTATAGTAACTAACAAAATATAGTATGTAACGTTAAATAAAGCATCCAATGGTTCTCTTTGTTAGGCCTCAAACTGGTGGACACTAGACAACGAATGAGATTATTAGAAGAAAAACATTATAAGAAAAACACGTCATAGATGTTGCTTTCATAACCAAAGAGTTCACGTGTTTTTTCAAAAATGGTCGAACATAATTTCTTGTGGTCGAAACACCAAATAACCGAGAACTCCTTTAGACTAATCGACAAAACCAATCGAATCAAGAACAAGCTAAGATCTCCTTAAGTGGAAACCGATTATGAAATCTGATTGATCTAAATGGTCTTTGAGAGTTACAAGAGAGTTGATGTTGGAATACAAACAATTGTTGAGATTATGTATCATGAATAATATTGTTCTGTTTGACAAAAAAAAAAAAAATAAATAATATTGTTCTCTGATACCAATTGTTGGGCTTTCCAAACCCAAACCAACTTTTTTTTTTTTGTCAACAACAGATCAGCTCAAACGAGCCAATTGGTAGGAAAAACATTTACAAACAATATTTGGTGCGGAGATGTACGCGCTTGGCGTGCCAAAGAATCCGCCCTTACATTAGCATTTCTAGGAATTAAAGATAAAGAAAAGAAAGAGAATTCCTCCCTATCAGTCTTGATGTCGTCAAGGTACGCCGAGAACGCTGGCCAGTCGGAAGGAGAAGACACCATCTTCACCAAGTCGGAGCAGTCAGTATAGAAAGCCACCTCTCTGAAGTCATGGCCGATAATGCAGCGCATCGCCCAGAGGAACGCTTCAACTTCAGTGTGTAATGGAGATAGACTTCGCCGGAAATTCTTGGCTCCCAAAAACGGTNTGATGGTGTCACTAAAAAGCAAAGAGTACTATAAGAATATATATTGGATCACTATATGAATACATCACTATGCCTATAGTAACTAACAAAATATAGTATGTAACGTTAAATAAAGCATCCAATGGTTCTCTTTGTTAGGCCTCAAACTGGTGGACACTAGACAACGAATGAGATTATTAGAAGAAAAACATTATAAGAAAAACACGTCATAGATGTTGCTTTCATAACCAAAGAGTTCACGTGTTTTTTCAAAAATGGTCGAACATAATTTCTTGTGGTCGAAACACCAAATAACCGAGAACTCCTTTAGACTAATCGACAAAACCAATCGAATCAAGAACAAGCTAAGATCTCCTTAAGTGGAAACCGATTATGAAATCTGATTGATCTAAATGGTCTTTGAGAGTTACAAGAGAGTTGATGTTGGAATACAAACAATTGTTGAGATTATGTATCATGAATAATATTGTTCTGTTTGACAAAAAAAAAAAAAATAAATAATATTGTTCTCTGATACCAATTGTTGGGCTTTCCAAACCCAAACCAACTTTTTTTTTTTTGTCAACAACAGATCAGCTCAAACGAGCCAATTGGTAGGAAAAACATTTACAAACAATATTTGGTGCGGAGATGTACGCGCTTGGCGTGCCAAAGAATCCGCCCTTACATTAGCATTTCTAGGAATTAAAGATAAAGAAAAGAAAGAGAATTCCTCCCTATCAGTCTTGATGTCGTCAAGGTACGCCGAGAACGCTGGCCAGTCGGAAGGAGAAGACACCATCTTCACCAAGTCGGAGCAGTCAGTATAGAAAGCCACCTCTCTGAAGTCATGGCCGATAATGCAGCGCATCGCCCAGAGGAACGCTTCAACTTCAGTGTGTAATGGAGATAGACTTCGCCGGAAATTCTTGGCTCCCAAAAACGGCAACGTTGTCTGGATCGAGGTACAACACCAACCAGCACCTGCATACAAATCCCCTGCTTTCCAAGATCCATCTATGAAGCATCGATATCCTGAAAAGACCGAAGGAAGGGAAACCGTAGGCACCCTAATTGGCAACTCCGAAACTACTGGAAAAGTGGGACTGGTCACTAGATCATCCTCTATCTGAGCCTGCTGCCATGCTGCAGCTTCACCCTCTGCTACCCTAACAATGTCCTCCGGCCGCTCGACAATATTGTCAAAGACACGTGCATTCCTTGCTTTCCAAATAAACCACATGAGCCAAGGGAAAGCCGCAATATGGGCTCCCGGATTCTGCTGCCCTAAAAAGTGATCAACATTTGCATATACTGATTCCGTCGGGAAGGAATTAGGCCCCACCGGCACATTTGCTAGGGCCCAAACCAGGAGGGCCGGAGGACACACAAAGATGGCATGATTTATTGTCTCCGTATCCGCGCCGCATCGTACGCACCGTACATCACAAGCAATACCGCGTCGTCCCAAATTCGCTGAAACCGAAATACAACCAGATAAGACCTGCCACATAAAATGCTGGATCTTAGGTGGGCAACGAGCCCTCCACACGCTAGCGAGTAGGGGGGTAATTTCCGGGCCAGAACCAGTGGCCGCAAAATTCCGAACCACGTCATGACGTGCAGCATGATAGCCTGATTTGACTGTATACTTCCCAGTTTTCGTGAAGTGCCAACCGAAAGGATTATCCCTTTGGTTACCACCCAACGGAATAGCCCTGATTAATGCAACATCAAGTGGATCAAAATGCTCATTGAGCATATCCAGACGCCAAGAATTATTTTGTCGATCAATTAATTGATTCATTTGAAGAGAAGGGTCCTTTAACGGCCCCTTGCTGGAAGCTGATCTCGGAAATTGAGCTGGTACCCAAGGATCTGACCATATAGAAATGGTGTTCCCAGAGCCAACCCGTTTAATAAGCCCTTTATTAACCGGAGAGCAAGCAGAACATATACTCCTCCATCCATAGGAGGGAGAGTATGACCTAATTGGATCCAACGGATGTGTATTCCTATAATACCTACTTTTGAAAACCCTGGCAAACAAAGACTCTGGAACATCTATCAGACGCCATTGTTGCTTGGCCAGTAACGCCGAATTAAAGTCATCCACATTCCTAAAACCAAGACCATCCAACTGTTTGCTAACACATAATTTCTCCCAGGCAAGCCAATGCATGCCCCCTGTCTGACCATTTGTACTCCACCATAAATTTGCCACTGCACTAGTAAGCTTGGATGTAATTGTTTTTGGTAACCGAAAACAAGACATCACAATGGAACAGCAGTTGCAACAGATTTAATTATCACTTCCCTTCCCCCTTTTGAAAGCAAATTTGCAGTCCAACCATTCATCCGACTTTGAATCCGCTCCCGAACAAAAGAGAAAACCTTGGTCTTAGCCCCACCCAAACTTTTGGGTAAACCTAGATAGGACCCCATACCACCCAAAGTCGTGATCCCGAGAACATCCTGGAGCTCGGTTTTTGTCTGCTCATCAATCTTGTGCCCAAATTGTACCGAGGATTTTGTAAAATTTATTTGCTGACCCAAAACAGACCCATATTGTTTAAGAATATCTAAAATAACCCGACATTGTCCTCTGTCTGCCTTACAGAAGAAAAGACTATCATATTAGTATGATATTGTCCGCTTTGGGCCCAGATGGCAAAGCCCGCACGGATTTCTTATTGGACTCCTTCCTAAAAAATTTCATACTAATTGGAGTTGGTTTTGGCTTATATATTAGAAACTTATTTTCTAATCTTTAGATGTGGGACATTGTTTGTATCCCAACAGTTGACTATAGATTCATTACCATACTTGGCGGATCTAGGAATATATTTTAGGGAGGTCAAAATATAATTAAGAAAATTAATATATTTCTTTTTACCAAAAAAAAAGAAAAATATTTTAAAAAAGTAAAAATATATTTATTTTTTAAAAAAGAACCAAAATTAGATTCAATATTTATAATTGAAACAAACAAAAAAACTAAGAAACATGAGAGAAATATAGTTAAAACACAGTAATAGAAAAATATGATAAAAACTTGAAGGGTCAAAACATAATTTGTATATTTTGAGGGGTCAAAAGATAAATTTTGTAATTTTCAGAGGATCGAAACAAAAATCTATAATTTTTAGGGGGTCAGAACAGAAGAAATACAAAAAAATTTGAAAACTTATAAGGCTATAATACAAAATTCAGAATTTTAGGAGGGTCAGCTGACCCCCTTTACGTGTGATTGGGTCCGCCATACATCGAGCTTAATCTCCGCTCTTATTAAGAAATAAAAGAGACAAGTCCGTTTTAACAAACTCTAACACGTGAGAAAAGATACACCTACATCTCTTAATTACTTACCTACCCTTAGCCTTAACAAAGCAAATTCTAACCAAGCGGTGGTAGTATAGACTGTATAGTGCATTCTATTTGAGGAGGAGTTGCCTTAAGATCAATTTCTCTCAAGCACGAAATTTACAAAATCACTCTATTTGTCCAGCCGAAATGGTGTCACGCTTTATGCTTATTTAAAACCCCCGTAAAAGTCCGGATCATATCTAGTTATCATATAATATATATATATATATATATATATATATATATTCTTAACCGGCTACTTAACCACGAAATTGAGTTTGGTTTAGAACTAGAATTATCTGGACCGGTTTAAGCTTGAACTCAACTCAACTAAAGCTCTGTCATATCGTTTTTTTTTTTCTTTGCACAGGGAAGAGATTTTTGTATCCACACAGAAAAAAATTCTTCTTGAATGAATGACGAAAAGTCAGACAGTTCCATGAATAAATCCAAGAAGAACAAATTTGGACAATCACACATGTTCCAATGGTGCCAATTGTGCCATGCAGAACCAAATTACCTGACGAGCCCGTTGTTTCATCTTTATCTTCTTGTATATTATTACATTCTGGCTCTAATTTTTTATATGAACATAAGTTATTTTGGTCGGTTACATAATTCGTCCCGAAACGGACATGTTTAGTAAAATGAGTCTCTTTTGTTGGGCCTACAGATGACAATGACTAAGCTGAAAACGACATTCTCCGACAGTTTTGAAGGTCCAGTGAGAGCCATTGGATTCTAAAATTTATCGGACGGACGAAAATTTTGTTGCTTAGAGGATTTTGTGTGTCGTCAAGTCAATAAAATAAAGTTAATGCAGTTTAATCGTTCTTTGTAAATAGTAGAAATAACCGTTGTAGAACCTACTTATTTATACTTCAAAGTAAGAATAGATAGTATCATTTTGTTTGTGATGATTTGTTATATTGAATGAATGAATGTAGAAACGTTACCTTCTCATTACAAAATAATTGTAAGGTCCTATTAGAAATGGCATTCACGATATCTTCTAACCAAATGACAATATAAAGGACCAGAGTATTATTCCAATGTTTTTTGTTAGTTTTTTTTTTTTGTATCATCTTGAGTTCAAATTCGAATATGGCATATTGTTAGTTCAATAAAAATACTTCTTTGTTCAGTTTTACTTTTGTGTGAGTATGAGGGTACATGTTGAGGACATCTTATGTTCGTGGATTCAAAATAGCTTCGAGAGAACCATTCGGTTTTGGGAAAGTAACTGCAACATTAGTTAATGCTTAAATCATAACGAAAACAGTATATAACTAGCACAAGAAACAAAGACAAGAAAATGAAGATGTGATCTTAAAGGAGAGTACTAAAGCAAAAAAATGCCGGTAACGGACAAAAGGAGGTTGGAGTTTTGGAAAAAAAAAATGTTTAAGAAAAGATAATTTGATATTGAAAACATTATGACAAAGAGTTAAGATCACTTCTTTTTTTTTTTTTCAATTTGCAAAGTGAAAGAGGTTTGATATGACTACATGACCAGGGATACACAAGTTTATCATATCCAGAAACGGGTGAACCGTTGGCCACTTGGTTAATAAGTCATTCCCGCCGAATATGTTGGTGATGGAAAATATGAGTTGGCCAATCTGCCTCATTTTTAATGCAAATCATGTTCGGGATGTCTGAATTAATAGTTTTTTTTTTTTTGAATATTGCATTTACATTCAATTTTCTCATTGATAGTTAATGTGTCAAGAAAACTAGTTTAGTGTAAAAGGTTTTCTTATTTATTTCATTGTACGGTACAGCCTATTTATACATTCTTCACATATGTTTAACGTAAGTACTTTACATAAATTACATCATAAGACTTAAAGAATAAGATATTTACACTCCAAGGATCCTCTTCTCTCAATATAATGTGACCTTCACCACTTTTAGGAAGGGTTGCTTCTGGTATCATTCCCATCAATGTTTTGTTACTTAACGTGGGAGAAAACTCGGTTTATTCAACTCCATAGATACCTAGTTATGGCCGACTTTGTATGTTCACACGAAGCACACCTAAAAGTGTGATATCTAAATTGACTATTTTACGGTCACTTGTAATAACAGCTGCCTATATCTATGAGTCTGACTGTCATAATTAGCGCATGTAATGTCCAACTGGTGAAAGGACTAAAAGAGTTGAAATCATAAGTTACGTACTTGTCCCTATGTTGTTTGGAAAATAAGTGATATGCCTTGCTTAGTAGCTTTAGAGAGGAACCACATATTCTACTAATTTGATTCGACTGGCGATGATCTTTCTGTATGGATTTATTGGAAAATTTAGAGAAGCCGAGAGAGGTTTCATTTCATTTTCATCAGGTCCACACCGAACAACGTTATCGAAAAAGATAAGGAAGATACAAATACAAGTGATCGGCCCATATCGTCGTCGTTGCTTTTGACATCTTTATATGTATATTTTTCGCATTTTATCTATTTGACATTATGAAGAAAAAAAAACCTATTGACTATAAAACAGAACAAAATTTCATTTACAAGTCTCTGACTGTGACTATTAGTGCCAATCATAACCAAAATAAAGTGTATATTTCAAATTATGATAAACATGGTAGTTGAAAAAAATAATCACTAGAATATAATACTAGTAACTTACATTATCATCATTTTAGAACTTAGAAGTCGTAAAAATATAATATAATGATGTACACAACTTGTTGGTCTACAAAGTCGTTCTACAAATGGCCAAGGCTATTTATTTAATTGTTGTAAGTCATAAAATAGACATACGTAGTTTGTTGACTTTTTAAAAGCCACCTTTTTAGAATTAATCTATCGAGTAATGAACAAACCAAAATCTGATTAAATGTTAAATCAGCTTTCTGATATGATATAAACTCTTATCTTTAGAATTCAGTGGGAAATAAACAAAACTTATGTTTAGAAAGAATGATCAAATACCAATTTACTACGTTTTCTAAGTCTAATGGTCATTCCACTATAAATTAAACAATTGTTAAAAGACGGCTAAAACATTTGTGAAGAGTTATGTTATGTTATGTTAACCCCAATGCCAAGTCACGATATGTTTTGTCCATTATTTTTACATGAAATTATAAGCTTTTCTTTATATTTTTCTATTTTGTTAATGAAAGTATTGAATAATGATCTTAAACTCAAAATTAAAAAAGTAATTCGTACCTAACAACATTACAAAATAATTGATATATGCACATCCGTGAAATACGTTTTTCTATTCGTCAAAGAGTTTTCACTAATTAAAGTACCATATCTATACATTAATCACATAAAAACAAAAGAATCAATCTATAATTCTCAAGTAAAGTCAGCGTAATTTGTTTTTTGGTTTGGGTCAAAAGATATAAAAAATGTAATTATGATGCCAACTTCACGCCGTAACAGCTTAGTCATCGTTTTGCTTAAAACGTACACAAAGTCACAAACTCCTGAGACATGGGCTCGTGGCTTTGTCGAATTCTATTTATTTTAATATAATTTACCTCTTTACCCTCTTTTCCTCATTATATTACACAATCTACCACTAGTAACTAGTAGTCCTCGTTGGCGTCGTAGTTCCAATTCATAAACATTGGGGCAAAACGTGAAAGACACGTAAATTATAGGGGTTAGAAAACAATTTTTTCCCTAAAACAAAAGGAGCAAAGGATGACACAAAGGAGAGAGAAGAAAAAAAGAAAGAAAAGAGAATGTAGCTTTTAAGAAAGAAGGAAACATCATCAGAAGCTTCTCTCTCTCAGATTGACAGAACACAGAGAGAATAAGATTCGAAGCTCCTCTTTGGTCGGTTTAAAGAAAAAGAGATGTTGTGTAGAATGGTGGTGGTGCCTGGCCGGAAGAAGAAACCTGGTTCTGTTCCGGTTTATCTGAATGTATACGATCTTACACCTATCAATGGCTATGCTTATTGGTTAGGACTTGGGATCTATCACTCTGGTGTTGAAGGTATCTCTCTTAATATTTCTCAAAGTTTGAACTTTTTCTTGGAAATTATTGGTGGGTTTTGGTTAAAGATTACAACTTTCGAATTGGGTCTTGAAAAATCTCTTATTTGATTCTGTTTGAGCTTGTTTGGTTTTAAAGTATGAGACTTTTTTTTTAGTTTGGTTATTGTTTGTTTGTAGATATTGAAATAGACAAGTTTCATTTTTCGATAGATTCCAAAACTGGAAACTCTTGTTTGACTAAATTTGGATCAGCTTCTATGATGAGAGACTATGACTTACCAGAACCGGGTTGTATATGAGTTTTTAATGTGTAATTGTTGTGTTACTATCTTATTAGGCATGTCTGTCCAAAAATGAGTGATGTTTTAATATTGAGATCTAAGTTGTATAGTTTTTGTTTGCTTCCTAAAATAAATAAAACAGAGTTGTTGGATTGATGATATATTTGTGTGTTTATCAATTGTTTGGTTTTAGTTCATGGGGTTGAATACGGTTTTGGTGCTCACGACCATTCGACAACGGGGATATTCGAGGTGGAACCGAAGCAATGTCCGGGTTTTACATTCAGGAAGTCTATTTTGATTGGAAGAACTGATTTGGATCCTGAGAAAGTTCGTGCGTTTATGGAGAAACTTGCTGAAGAATATAGTGGAAACACTTACCATTTGATTACAAAGAACTGTAATCACTTCTGCAATGACGTTTGTGTTCAGTTGACCCGAAGATCGATCCCTAGTTGGGTTAACCGTCTTGCTCGCTTTGGTAAGAAGCTACAAAACAGAACACTGACTTTTTACTCTGTTTTATGTATAAGCTCTTAATGTTAGGTTTGTTTTTTTTGTCCTTTAGGTTTGTTTTGCAACTGTGTTTTGCCGGCGGAGCTGAATGAGACTAAGGTGAGGCAGGTGAGATCAAAGGAAGAGAAGATTCCGGAAGCAGAAAATAAGAAACTTCGAAGCAGGTCAAGTAGATTTCCACCTGGCCCTTCGCTTTCTTCGCCGGGCTCTTTAAACCGAAGCAGAAGAGGGGAAAGGAGGAGACAATGTTTTCCTCCATCGCCAACTGTGAGTGCTTAGCTCTAGTCTTAGTAAAACTTTATACCCGACCTTTTTGTTTCTGTCATTTGATTCGGTAGTAATGGTTCCAAGAAGTTGTGGTTACGCTACAAGATATTAGATTTAACAAACATTTTCTTGATATGGTAATGGTATAAGATCTTAACATTATTTATGATATGGAAATGGTAAAAGAACTTCACATTATTTAGTTTGAACTATGAAATGATAAAGTGAAGTCATGTCCATTGGGTAAGGACGGGGATAAGCTGAAGCGGAGTTTTCTTAGGACTCACAAGTCCATTTGATTCTTCAAGATCGATGTCTTGTACCTCCATTCCTTCTGGAAGCTTCCAACCGAAACGATAAAGAAGATTGATAAGAGTCAAATGTACCAAAGCCATACCCATTCCTATACCAGGGCATATTCTTCTTCCGCTACCAAATGGCAACATCTCAAAGTTTAGACCTTTATAGTCAATCTCGCTATCCATAAATCTCTCCGGGATGAAAGCTTATGTATCTTTCCAAATGTATGGATTCCTATGAACAGCCCATATGTTTACATAGATCCATGTTTTCTTTGGAATATCATAACCTCCAATCTTTAGATCTTTTGAAGCCTCTCTTAGAATTAGTAGTGGCACAAGTGGGTTTATCCTTAATGTTTCCTTGATCACCATTTTCAAATACTCGAGTCGTTCTATATCTTCTTCCATGATATTGTCTTTGTTTTTAATCACTTCTCTAACTTCAGCTTGCGTTTTCTTAAGAACTCTTGGGTTTGTAAACAAATGTGCCATCACCCATGTCACAGTGTGGCCAGAAGTGTCTATTCCAGCAATAAGAAGGTTCTGCAATAATCAAAGACACATGATTTAATTATCATGCAACATGTGAAGGAAAAAAAAATTATTGAAAGAGAGGTTAAAATAACTTACCAACAAAATTCCTTTGGTGTGGTTTCGAGTAAGTTGATATTCTCCAAGTCCAGTCTCTCCTTGTTTCATCTTGAGGAGCAACTCAATGATATCATCTCTATTATTAGGATATTCTAGGTGATGCTGTATAGATTGATCAAAAAATGAATCCATTGCCTTAAAAACCTTCTCACATTTGCTGCGTAACCCTGTGATCCTATCAATGATTTTACCAACAACTGGGAAGTAATCCGCTGCTGCAAAGCTCCCTAGCACCTCCATGGTTCCTTGAATGACTTCCTCATAAGCATTTGCAAGTTTGCTTCCTTTTAGACATATCCCAAAACCAATTTTACAAATCACACTCCCTGAGAGTTTCACTAACTTCCGATTCAAGTTAACCGGTTTCTCCAATGAAGCAGATTGTTTAATGAATTGGACAAAAGAGGCAACTTCTTCTTGTCTTATGTGTTGAAATGATTTTACCCTTTTCGCAGTGTAGAGTTCAACGGCCGTCATCTTTCGTACTTCCCTCCAGCATTTGCTATATGGAGAAAATGCAAGATCTTTTAGATTGTATGAAATTCTTGCAGCATAAGTCAGATAAGGCCGCGAACAACAATCTGCGTCAAATGTTTTTAAAACATCCTTCACCATCTCTGGAATTGACGCCACAACAACAAACACATTTCCAAACTTTAGGGACATTAGCGATCCATATTTTTCAGATAATTTGAACATCGAACGTTGAGGGTTCGATCCCAATTGGTGCAAGTTACCAATTATAGGAAGTCTAGGTGGTCCAGGAGGCAGATCTTTCTTTGCCTTTTTCGTATTAGAATATAAGAAAGAGAAGAGAGAGAGAGAGAGGCCGGTGAGGCCGAGCTGTGAAAGAAGAAGAGAAGCGGCCAGTAAGGCCGTGAGCACAATGAGAGCGGCTGGTAAGGCCGCGAACACAATGAGAGTGGCCGGTAAGGCCGTGTGGGCCGTGTGAAGAATGAGAGAGGTCAGCAAGGCCTAGTGGTGGGCATTCGGGTATCGGTTCGGGTTCGGTTCGGGTAATTCGGGTTTCGGGTAATTCGGATTTATAATTTCTATAATCATATAGGTATTATGGAAATTTCGGTTCGGGTTCGGTTCGGATTTTTTCGGGTTCAGGTCGGTTCGATTTTATTCGAATACCGAAATATTTATGATATTTTTTGGGTTCGGTTCGATATAAGTATTTTTACCCATTTAGAACCAAAATACCCATATATAACTAAAATACCCTATATATAAATTGAATAACTATATCAAATTTCATGAAGTTATAACTAAAAAATCATACCAAAATAACTAAACCAATTCTATATACAGTCTACAGAATCAAATCTTCCGCATATATAGCCATATAGATAATAGAGAGTGGAGACGAACTGATAAATACGATTATTTTTCTTCAATGCAATCTCAACTGATAAACACAGATTACATATTTGAATTGATAAACAACATAGATTCGGATATATATGGATACTAATTGGGTATCGGTTCGGATCGGGTAATACCCGATACCCAAAAGTATTTACAATTAAGATCCAACTAATACTTTGGGGAAGATCCATACCCGATCCGAACCGGAGTTTTTCGGTTCGATTCCAATACGGATATTTCGGGTCGGGTATTTTGCCCAGGCCTAGCAAGGCCATAAGTGCAATGTGAGAAGAGTTGTGAAGCAAAAGCCTTATAAGAAGAAGAGGCCCAAGAAGAAGTCTCACAAAGGAAAGAAGGGAAGGAAGAAAGCATGTGAGACCTTGGTTGGTGAAGCATAGCGAGACAACCAAGGAAGGAGCTGTCCCTTTCACTATGCAACAACTTGTGCCCCAACGGCTATATGTCCCTTTCACCTCTCTCTTATGTCTAAACGGTCATATGCACTTTCATATCCTATATTAAGATGTGTAATCTCTCTTCTATGTAATCTATCACAATACAACACATTCTATTCAATACAAAGAGAATCCGATCTCCTCTCTACACAAGTGTTTATGTTCTTAGTTGCAATGTAGAGAGCTTAGGGATATCGGTTAGAGGCTGCCCTTAAGGCAGCCTATTCTCTTCCCAAATCTCACCTAAACTCTTCTTATTTACTCTTTCATATAGCCTAGATTACTGATTCTTAATCCTCTTCTCCTAAGTACACAAACTCTAAGTGTTGTGTTACTAGAACAAGGATAAGTCTCAAACTAGTGCTTCTCCTTCATAGATCCGCTTACTCTCTAGTATTTGGGTTCTATCTAGCTATTCTATGGGGAGTTCATCACAAGTTGATGACCTCTTCTTCCCCTTGAGATCGAGTTAGTTTGTTGTGGGTATAAGGAGATTCAATCATTGGGAGTTGTCTCTCCTTTGTCAAGAGCTTTCTCTATTGAAATCCCAACATGGTATCAGAGCCAAGTTATGTTCTTGGTGCTTTAAACTCGATCTCAAAGTCAGTTCTCTTAGGAGTTAGTTCGTTTAGCTTCTTTAAAGCTTTTTTTTTGCTTTTGTTGATAAATCGATTCTCTTTCATCTCAATGTTGAGAAAGCTTGGTTTCTGGTCTTGTTGGCATGACCAAATCCGAGCTTGAGGAAGAGAGAGATCTTGTTTTTTCGCATCCCCAGTCCGCTTGGTCAACTAGATTAAAGCTGTTCAAGGATGCATTCTTTTAACCGATGGACAAAAGGGTGTTCCAAAGGTTGCTTTAGCTTTTATTTGATTTTTGAACACGGAAAGCATCTTCTATATGTTATTTCGTGGTTCTTGAAGGCCTTAAGCTCTTGGAGAACACTAGGTTTAGGCGATTCTACCAAGAGCAATGTCTTTAACCGTTGGATAAACTGATTGTCCATATGGTCCATGTATTTCAGCCATTAAAGCACCGAATTCTCAATGTTTATTTGGATGCTCTTGGCTGTTAAAGCTTCCGCAAAACTCAAGAAAACAGAGCAAAACTCTGTCCATTTGAACTCTTGAAAAAATTCTCTATTCTATATTCTCCATTCTACCTTATACTCTTCATTCTCTTTGGTTACTTATTCTTTAAATTCTCTTTTATTTTCAGTAATATTCTCTATTCTCTAATCTCTCACCATCTCTTGTTTAGAATCTGTCTTCATCTCAAACAGGTTCATATTTAAAGATGGTGAAGTTGTTGGCGCATTACAATGCTTGGAAGTTAGAACCGATGGCCATCGAGTTGGTGGAAGGCGATGAATCAGCTCCAAAGCATGTGTGGTAGCGTAAACAATTAGGAGCTGGATACAAATGGAGACACTAAGAGCTTACGGGGGAGCTAGAACCATTCGCAACCAGAAAAGATGTCCTCTTAGGCGAATCTAACCAAGTCAAAACTCAAGGCAACACCAAGAGGGAGTCCGGCCGGCGAACTCAAGAAGTTGTTCAAGAGGGATGGTGAAACAACCCTTCCCGTTTTTTTTTTAATAAATAAATAATAAATAATAATATAATTAAATAATTACAACTAGTGGTCCCATACCCAATAGCCACCTAACCACATTCACAATCCAACAGCGGAACCACATAACAATAAATAACCAATAAAACAATATCCAATAACCAAATAAGTAATATCCAGCATTAATCCCAAACAGCATAAATCAAACAACCAGCAATCCTAACAATGCTCTAAGACTCAATTCTAGCAACCTAACAATGCCAGATAACCATACAATCAAGTCCCTAGAACATCCTCCTCTTCATTGCCTTTGATTCCACGATCACACTTTGCCTTTACCTGCACCACAAACACAAATTGAGATGCATGAGTATTTGATAAACACTCAGTGAGGCAATCCTCCCATCTACTGGGCTATACACACAAGCAATAAGATCTCTACATGCCACAAACAACAATCAATAAAACAAACCAGGCAATATACATAGCATGCAACGTCCATCGTAACTGAACAAGGGGTGTTGACCGACACCAGATGGTGTCGATCGACACTGACTATCTGGTGTCGACCGACACCCTGCCCGACACTCCCGAAAACCCTAGTTTGCGTCGACCGACACCTCCACATGGCATCGTTCGACACTCGCTAAAGTCCCGAGCCGTCCTCGCGTTGGTGTCGACCGACACCCCAACTGGTGTCGACCGACACCGATGCCGAGCAGCGATTTCCCTCGATCAGAAACTCCGAATCTCGCCTCCAATCTTCTCCAATCCGCTCCTTGCACTCCCAGAAGCCAAACCCAGCCCAGACAGCAACGAAATATCATAGAGAACTCAAAGAAACAACCACATAAGCACCAAATCACATAGAATCTAGAGATCTTAGCTTAGATAAGCCATGGTCATGCACTCACCTCTTTGCAGGAAGATTCTGACCAACAAGAACGAATTTCCTCAGTCCTAGCAAGCTTCTAGCACCTTCCCAGCCTTGGATCTCCCAAGAACAGCAAGGAATCTCTCAATCTCTTCCCAATAG